>NC_135238.1:192527037-192828198 GCF_051348905.1 Ranitomeya variabilis
AGGACTCCTTAATATAATTCCGCATAGCAGTATGCTCTGGCAGTGACAGATTAAATAAACGACCCTTAGGGAACTTACTGCCAGGAATCAATTCTATAGCACAGTCACACTCTCTATGGGGAGGGAGCGAATTGAGCTTAGGCTCCTCAAAAACATCCCTATAATCCGACAAAAACGCAGGGATCTCCGAAGGAGTAGATGAAGCGATAGAAATCGGAGGTGCATCATCATGAACCCCCTGACATCCCCAGCTTAGCACAGACATTGTTTTCCAGTCCAGGACAGGATTATGAGTTTGTAACCATGGCAGACCAAGCACTAGTACATCATGTAAATTATACAGTACAAGGAAGCGAATCACCTCCTGATGAACGGGAGTCATGCGCATGGTCACTTGTGTCCAATACTGCGGTTTATTCATAGCCAATGGTGTAGAATCAATTCCTTTCAGAGGAATAGGAACTTCCAGAGGCTCTAGACTAAAACCGCAGCGTTTAGCAAATGACCAATCCATAAGACTCAGGGCAGAGCCTGAATCCACATAGGCATCGACGGAAATGGAAGACAGTGAAAAAATCAGAGTCACAGACAAAATGAACTTAGACTGCAGAGTATCAATGGCAAAAGATTTATCAACCCTTTTTGTGTGTTTAGAGCATGCTGATATAACATGAGCTGAATCACCACAATAAAAACACAAACCATTTTTCCGCCTATAATTTTGCCGTTCACTTCTGGACTGAATTCTATCACATTGCATAGTCTCAGGTGCCTGTTCAGAAGACACCGCCAACTGGTGCACGGGTTTGCGCTCCCGTAAACGCCGATCAATCTGAATGGCCATAGCCATAGACTCATTCAGACCTGTAGGCGCAGGGAACCCCACCATAATATCCTTAATGGCCTCAGAAAGACCATTTCTGAAGTTTGCAGCCTGGGCTCACTCATTCCACTGAGTAAGCACCGACCATTTCCGAAATTTCTGACAATATATTTCCGTTTCATCATGCCCCTGAGAGAGGGCTAATAAAGCCTTTTCAGCCTGAATCTCTAGGTTAGGTTCCTCATAGAGCAATCCCAATGCCAGAAAAAACGCATCCACACTGAGCAATGCAGGATCCCCTGGTGCCAATGCAAATGCCCAATTCTGAGGGTCGCCCCATAGGAACGATATAACAATCTTGACCTGTTGAGCAGGGTCTCCAGAGGAGCGAGATTTCAAAGAGAGAAACAATTTACAATTGTTCCTGAAATTCAGGAAGGTAGATCTATCTCCAGAAAAAAACTCTGGAATAGGAATTCTAGGTTCAGACATGGGAGTGTGAACAACGAAATCCTGTATGTTTTGAACCTTTGCCGCGAGATTACTCAGGCTGGAAGCCAGACTCTGGACATCCATGATAAACAGCTAAGATCAGAGTCATTCAAGGGTTAAGAGGAGGTAAGAAGCAGCTAGACAGCAATTAAGGGCTAGGCAGCAAAACTCTGAAGGAAAAAAAAAAAATTTCCCTTGAACACTTCTCTTTCTCCTGCTTCAGCCCAAACAATTAACACTTTGTAGGCCGGCTATACTGTCATGAATCCCCAATGGCTAGGGATAGCACAGGATAAGCAAAGATAATAAATATCGGACGAGCTCTAGGGTGATGGAACCTGGGCTGACCGCTGCCCTACGCCTGACAAACGCAACTAGAGATAGCCAGGGAGCGTGCCTACGTTGGTTCTAGACGCCACGCACCAGCCTAAGAGCTAACTAGTACTGCAGAGAAAACAAAGACCTCACTTGCCTCCAGAGGAATTAACCCCAAAGATATAGTTGCCCCCCACATGTATTGACGGTGAAATGAGAGGAAGGCACACACATAGAGATGATGTATATAGCTTTAGCAAATAGAGGCCCGCTGAAAACTAGAAAGCAGAATGACACAAAAGGGGACTGAGCGGTCAGCAAAAAACCCTAATCAAAAAAACCATCCTGAGATTACAAGAACCCATGTGCCAACTCATGGCACATGGGGAGAACCTCAGTCCACTAGAGCAACCAGCTAACAAAGAGACATTCTAAGCAAGCTGGACAAAAAAACCAAACAACTGAAAATCAGCACTTAGCTTATCCTGAAAGATCTGGGAGCAGGTAGGCAGGAACCAAACAGAGCACATCTGAACACATTGATAGCCGGCAAGGGAAATGACAGAAAGGCCAGGTAAAATAGGAAACACCCAGCCTCTGATGGACAGATGGAAACCAAAGGCCGCAACCCACCAAAGTCACCCAGTACCAGCAGTAACCACCAGAGGGAGCCCGCAAACAGAATCCACAACAGTTGTAAGTGGTAGCGCTGCTGTCTCTGAATCGCAGCATTTATCAGGTGTGTTCACTTTCTGCAAATCTGTCTGGGCTATTTAGTCTTGCTTCACCCTTTAGTCAGTGCCAGTTGTCCATTGTTTCCTGGAGGATTCACATCTCTGCCTGGTCTCTCCTGCTTTGCAGTTCTTTTCAACAAAGATAAGTTCTGGCCTTGATTTTTTGCTGTCCACATGCTGTGGCCTTATTGTTCAGTTCTTTTCCATGTTTTTTGTCTTGTCCAACTTGGTCTGTATAAGGATTTGTTTAGCCAAGCTGGTATCTCTGGAGATGCAGATATACCCTCCATATCTTTAATTAGCTGTGGAGTTTTTGTATTTTCTGTGGTGGATATTTTCTAGTGTTATAATACTGACCGCATAGTACTCTGTCCTATCCTTTCTATTTAGCTAGAAGTGGCCTCCTTTGCTAAATTCTGATTTCAGTCTGTGTATGTTTTTTCCCTCTCCTCTCACAGTCAATATTTGTGGGGGGCTGTCTGTCCTTTGGGAATTTTCTCTGAGGCAAGATAGTTTTCCCTTTTCTATCTCTAGGGGTAATTAGTCCTCCGGCTGTGTCGAGATGTCCAGGGAGTGCTAGGTACATTCCACGGCTACTTCTAGTTGCGGTGTTAAGTTCAGGGTCTGCGGTCAGTACAGGTACCACCTTCTCCAGAGTACGTCTCATGCTGCTCTTAGGCCACCAGACCATAACAAATATGGCGGCGCCCACCGGGTATTCCTGATTGGCACTTACCCAGGAAGGCGCCTGTGTATCTTCGCTGCTGCTACGCCGCTTAGTTTGGTGTTCATGCGTCGTTCCCAGGCCCCCTCCTGCCTTTCCACTAGCTAGCTCTAAGTGTGCTTTCACTTCTGTGCAAGCCTAGATACCATTTCTTTGGTTGTCTGCAGTCCGTCTTTCTCTTGTCTCGTCCATTCCATGTCCTATGGTCCTTCCCTGTTTACGCTGTCTTTTGTGTAGCCTTCACATACTGTTTTGTTTCATTTTCAGCTCTCTGCCTTCAGTCATCCTCGGATCCTGAGGATTCCTTATCATCCTGCAATCCCGTCTTTACCCAGTCATCCCTTTGGCTCTGGCAGTTGCGGTTCCATCCTCCTTGGGCCTGCTCCTAACACTCCCTGTATAGGAGGTGCATCCATCAGGTTTGCTCACCCTTGGGGGCTCTGGGGCCGCAACCCAGATGGTCCACTCTCGGGTTTTCCTTCCATCTGTCTCACTTCTGTGTAGCGTGATAGTATACACAGGCCATGGATCCCGCTGGAGCCTCAGCCGCTCAGAAAGAGATAGTCTTTTTACGTGAGAACCAGTCCCATATGATGTCCTTTATGAAGTCCATGGACTCTCATCTGTCCGCTCTTCAGACCTCCGATCCTGGGAATGCTTCCCAGTTGGCCAGTTTGCAACAAGAGCTGGCTCAACAGCGAGACACCCAAGCCCTTATCTTAAGTTACATGGCTTCTGTAGATACTCGGCTTCTCTCCCTGCAGTCTGCTGCATCTGCTGCCGCTCCTGTCTTGGCTCCTCACCCTCCTCCCCATCTGGCTAAACCACCGCGCTATAACGGTGATCCCAAATTATGTTGGGGATTCTTAAACCAGTGCCATCTCCATTTTGAGCTTTTGCCTTTACAATACCCTACTGATCATGCCAAGGTAGCTTTCATAATTTCTCACCTGGAAGGAGATGTGCTGGCTTGGGTGAATCCTCTCTGGGAGCGTGACGACCCTGTGATTTCGCAATTAGCTAATTTCTTTGAGACTTTCCGTTGAATATTTGACGAACCAGGTTGCCTGGCCTCTACTATTGAGTCCCAATTTAATTTACAACAGTGTTCTTTAACTGTAGGTCAGTACGCCATTTAGTTTCACACTCTATCTTCCGATTTAGGTTGGAATAATGAAGCCTTGGTGGGAGCATTTTGGCGAGGTTTATCCAGGCGTACTAAAGATGAGTTAGCGGGTTGCGATACTCCAACCAATTTGGAGGATCTGATCTCTTTGGCTACACGTATTGACCTTCGTTTTCAGGAGCGAGCCCGTGAGAGAAGTATTCCTCGGCCTTCCCTGTCTTTACGTAGACCACCTAGTCCTCATCTCAGGGTGTCCACCTCCGTACCAGCACCGGAGCCGATGCAACTTGATCGGCTCAAAATGTCTGAGCAACGTCACCAGGAGAGACGCACTCAAGGTCTTTGTTTCTACTGCAGCAGTGGCTCCCATCTCGTCCATGTTTGTCTGTATCATCCAGAAAACTCCTCCACTTAGGCCAGGTAAGAGAGGCCTCCCTAGGTGCATGTGATACCTCTCTACCCCTCACTCTTTCTGTCTCATTGCACGTATCAGGTAAACGATTTTCCTTACTAGCCTATATTGATTCGGATGCTGCGGGGAATTTTAGTAGGCTAGAGAAGGTTATTAAATTTTCTGTCTCTGTTAGGACCTTAGTAAATCCCCTCTTCCTCGCCTCCGTGGATGGCAAGCCCCTGCAAGAGACTATAACCCAAGTCACGCAGATTGTATAACTTCAGGTAGGGGTTCTGCATAAGGAGAAAATTGCGTTTATGTTCTAGCCAATATTTCGCATCCAGTTCTCCTTGGCATACCTTGGTTGCGGACCCACGAGCCCTCTTTGGATTGGCATAATGGCAATATTCTTCATTGGGGGATTCCTGTCGGGCTCGGTGTCTGCTGCCGGTGCGACCTGTTGGTGTTTCTCGCTCTTCCCTCATTCCTTCTGGCTTGCCTTCTGTTTACAGTTCCTTTTCTGATGTCTTCGATAAAAAGGAAGCAGAGAATCTTCCTCTGCATCATTCCTACGACTGCCCAATAGATCTCATTCCTGGCACCATGCCTCCGAGGAAGAATCTATCCCCTCTCGCCAGCAGAGATTTAAGCCATGTCAGAGTATGTTCAAGAAAATCTCGCCAGAGGTTTCATTCGGAAATCCTCTTCTCCTGCCAGTGCTGGCTTCTTTTTCGTCAAGAAGAAGGATGGCTCTCTTCGTCCCTGCATTGATTACAGAGGCTTGAACAACATTACGGTGAAAAACAAATACCCATTGCCACTAATCTCCGAGCTCTTTGACCGTCTTAGAGGGGTACGAATATTTACTAAGCTTGATCTTCGAGGAGCCTACAACCTGGTTCGTATCCGAGCAGGGGATGAGTGGAAGACCGCATTCAACACCCGTGATGGTCACTATGAATACTTAGTTATGGACTCTTGCTTCCGCTTCCTGTGCCTTCAATTCCATGGAGTCATATTGCTATGGAATTTATCACAGATCTCTCTCGCTCCTCGAAATCCTCCATTATCTTGGTAGTTGTGGATCGATTTTCCAAAATGGCCCACTTCGTTCCCTTATCTGGATTACCATCTGCTCCCGAGTTAGCGAAGATCTTCATCCATCATATTTTCCGACTTCACGGTTTCCCTCAACATATTGTGTCAGATCGAGGTGTCCAGTTCACTGCCCAATTTTGGAGGGTTCTGTGCGGTTTAATGAAAGTGACTCTAGATTTCTCCTCCGCCTATCATCCTTAGTCCAATGGCCAGGTTGAGTGTATTAACCAAGTTCTCACGTCTTATCTACAACATTTCTGCAATGCTCATCAGAATGATTGGGTTTCCCTGCTTCCATGGGCAGAATTCACCTACAACAATCATCCTAGTGAATCCTCTACTAAGTCTCCATTTTTTGTGGTCTTTGGGCAACACCCTGGCATTCCTCTTCCCATTTCCTGCACCTAAGGCATACCAGCGGCGGATTCTCTGTCCTTGGAGTTCTCCAAAATTTGTCAAGAGACTAAATAGGCTCTTATAAAAGCTAGTAATCGGATGAAAAGGTATGCAGACAAGAGACGTCTTGACGCCCCTCCATATCAACCGGGGGATAAGGTCTGGCTCTCCTCTCGTTACATTAGACTTAAGATTCCCTCTCAAAAACTAGATCCTCGTTACAGTGGCCCCTTTGAGATTTCTAGTCTGATTAATGACGTGGCTTATAGGTTAAAGTTGCCTGCCTCTTTGCTATTCCTAATACTTTTCATGTCTCGCTTCTTAAACCCACAGTCTTTAATTGGTTTCACTCGTCCCAATCTCATTTCCCTTCATTCACCAATTCTGATGATATATTCAAAGTTAAGGATATTCTTGCCCAAAAGACTGTTGGGGGCCGGACTTTATTTTTAATTGACTGGAAGGGATTTGGTCCTGAGGAGAGATCCTGGGAACCCCGAGAGAACATCAATGCACCCCATATTTTAAAGAGGTTTCTTTCCGGCTTTAAAAAGAGGGGGAGTAAGAGAGGGGATACTGTCATGACCGCAGATACTTACCTGTCCGGCCGGCACGCTCCCGACGTCCCTCCTCGCTCCATTCTGCCCGGCTTCTCCGGCTCCCGGCGCTTCGGCGGTTTGCGCATGAGCCGTAGCGCTTCTTCCACTGCCCGGGATTCTGGCAGGTTGTGACCTGGTGGCTCTGCCTCCAATATGGCGGTGCCCGCCGGGTATTTCTGCTTGGCGCTTACCCAGGTAGGCGCCTGTGTATCTTCGCTGCTGCTACGCCGCTTAGTTTGGTGTTCATGCGTCATTCTCAGGCCCCCTCCTGCCTTTCCACTAGCTAGCTCTAAGTGTGCTTTCTCTTCTGTGCAAGCCTAGATACCATTCCTTTGGTTGTCTGCAGTCCATCTTTCCCTTGTCTCATCCATTCCATGTCCTATGGTCCTTCCATGTTTACGTTGTCTTTTGTGTAGCCTTCACATACTGTTTTGTTTCATTTTCAGCTCTCTGCCTTCAGTCATCCTCGGATCCTGAGGATTCCTTATCATCCTGCAATTCCGTCTTTACCCAGTAGTCCCTTTGGCTCTGGCAGTTGCGGTTCTATCCTCCTTGGGCCTGCTCCTAACACTCCCTGTATAGGGGGTGCATCCATCAGGTTTGCTCTCCCTTGGGGGCTCTGGGGCCGCGACCCAGAGGGTCCACTCTCGGGTTTTCCTTCCCTTTGTCTCACTTCCGTGTAGCGTGATAACATGGATGGGCTGAGGAGGGGAATTAGGAGGAAGAGATGGAGGAGGAAGAGATAGAGGAGTAGGAAGAGATAGAGGAGTAGGAAGAGATGGAGAAGGAGGAAGAGATGGAGAGTAGTCATCAAGGTGGAGACAGGAAAGTGTTGGCTGTAGGGACTTTGGCACATATGTCAGACTTTAACTCATGTTACATTCATCTTGTACTGGTTGTTCCCTCTGCTGGATCCATGCTACAAGAAGAACCTTGCATCTCTCTGTGCCATCACCATTGGTTGCTGTGTTCACTCTGACCTGCTGCTTAGTGAATCCATATTGCTAGATGAGACTAAAGAAGCTGTTTATGAATTTCAGACTAGAGTAGAGACTTACGATATTCTGCCTAGTACAGGGGCAAAGCACCCCTGTTAAATAGACTGTTGAAGGCATGTTACAAAATGTCTTCCATGAATCAAACTTTATGACAAATACATTCAATGTACCATACAAGCATTGGATATCGATTGGATATTGGCCCTGTGCTTTTAGCTACAGTTATTAAACCTATATTTTATAGAACATAGACACGCCATATATTTTTCCCCATTAACTCATAAATTTAGTACAGCCATCATCCTATAGGTTAGAATCACACATACAGTTTTTAGTGCAGTCTGAAGATCTCACTGCTGTATTAAATATCTTTCGAGGTCAAGCCACAGCACAGGCACTCACCCGTGTGACCTGACCGGATGTACTTATAGGGATTCTAGTTTGCGGTGACTGACCATGCCATTGTGGTGTCACATGTATATACAGTGGGATAGATGAGATATACAAAACAGGAGGTCTTAGAATATTCATGAAAGATGAAAATATTTAATCTCTTTACTTCCAATGAAACATTAAGATAATGAAGTTTAATGGAACACCACAAGTTTTAAGGCCACACATTTTTAACAGCTTATGTAGGTTGGCAACGTGGCATCAATGATGTATCTTGCTTATTCATCCCATGGAAATTAGATAAAATGTTCCCTGTGCCTGGCAGACGTCAATGGGGAAGCAGCTTATAGCAGACTGACAATTTATCCCTTAGACTGTAATAATTCACTCTGCAAATCTCCTTAGGTCTCATTCATTAACTGTCATTGCGCCAGTTCGTCACGCAGTAGTAGATGGGCACATACAGCTATTCTCATATACAGACTTTGTACAGATTCCTGTTGGATATACTTCTGTGTATTTCAAGAGTATGAGACATGCCAATTGCCTCTTCAGAGAGGAAGAGGACTTGAACCCTAGAGCA
This sequence comes from Ranitomeya variabilis, assembly GCF_051348905.1. NCBI lineage: Eukaryota > Metazoa > Chordata > Amphibia > Anura > Dendrobatidae > Ranitomeya > Ranitomeya variabilis. The sequence goes on from NC_135238.1 coordinate 192,535,713, forward strand.
AGTCAACCTATTGGAAGAAGCAATCCTAAAAGTAAATATTGACCCTTTAACGAGCCTTGCCGCATGATTTAGGATAAAAGCTCCCCCTCAGTGGAAACCATGAGATCTGATTTGGCTGTATGAGAGGCCTCTGACTGGGATATAAGGTGTAATGTTTCTCCTTGTGGAGAGTGACATTTCAGTGTAAGGGGACTTATAGGCAATGCAATGCTGGAACATTGCTGAAAATATTACATGGCCTATAAGTCTCCTTACCTTGGAATATCAGGCTTGTCAGGCATGTCACTCTTCTCAAGGAGAAATGTTACACCAAAGAATATGAGAGACATTTTTTTATTACAGGGCTCTAATATTGACCAAATTACTACTATTGTATGTTTTGTTTCTAAAGATGGAGTCATTATGTTATCACTAAATTATACTCAAATATTCCTTGTAAGTTCCTTAAAAGTAATACAAATCAGATTTACACTACAGTAGGGTTTGCAGACAAAATCACCTAGTTGGCAGCTATTTAATGGCCTGTTTGGACAGGTTGACCACATTTTCATGAATATCATAGAATATCATTGTTCTCAACAGCACATGTCCAGCTTACACAGAATAATGTCCTGCCGAGTATGATGATTTTTAATCAAGCTTAAAACCACTTGAAGATGACAAACCTGCATTTCGACAAATACATTAAGCAATTGCCAGCCTGTTAAGATAGTTTGCTAGTTGAGAGCGATATCAGTCCCCAGTATACAAAGATACCAAAATACACAATGTATTATGGTACATAATGCTGGGTAACCACAGACCAAGACTGACACCTGTTCTCTGCCAATAGTGACTAGTGCTCACAAGAGTATCAGAAGCAATAGAAGAAAGAGGTCTAGCCTGATAAATCACATTTTTGTGTTTTGCAGGTGGCATCGCACTAGTTTCTGGGTTAAACAGGTGACATTTAATGGAAAACTTAGAGTATCCCTAAACATGCCATTTGACATTCGATTTTCTTGTGTAAATGTTATAGAAGGTGTTTAATAAGTTGGCCCAACAATATGATTCTACAGGTCAAGCCTGAAGGACTTGAACCTGATTGTTTCATCGGAGGACTAAGGGTACTGTCACACAGTGCCATTTTGATCGCTACGACGGCACGATCCGTGACGTCGCAGCGATCGTATGATTATCGCTCCAGCGTCGTAGACTGCGGTCACACGTTGCAATCACGGCGCTGGAGCGATGCCGAAGTCCCCGGGTAACCAGGGTAAACATCGGGTAACTAAGCGCAGGGCCGCGCTTAGTAACCCGATGTTTACCCTGGTTACCAGCGTAAACGTAAAAAAAACAAACAGTACATACTTACATTCCGGTGTCTGTCCCCCGGCGTCTCAGCTTCTCTGCACTGTGTAAGCACAGCGGCCGGAAAGCACAGCGGTGACGTCAGACGTCACCGCTGTGCTCGCTTTCTGGCTGGCCGGCGCTCACAGTGCAGAGAAGCTGAGACGCCGGAGGACAGACACCGGAATGTGAGTATGTACTGTTTGTTTTTTTTACGTTTATGCTGGTAACCACGGTAAACATCGGGTTACTAAGCGCGGCCCTGCGCTTAGTTACCCAATGTTTACCCTGGTTACAAGCGAACACATCGCTGGATCGCTGTCACACACAACGATCCAGCGATGTCAGCGGGTGATCAAGCGACGAAAGAAAGTTCCAAACGATCTGCTACGACGTACGATTCTCAGCAGGGTCCCTGATCGCTGCTGCGTGTCAGACACAGCGATATCGTATGGATATCGCTAGAACGTCACGAATCGTACCGTCGTAGTGATCAAAATGGCACTGTGTGACAGTACCCTAAGATAGCAGAAGCCATGGGGTCTACAGGATCTTGTCTGCCATGGTAACCTAAAGGCTCACAATGCCTGTGTCACGGGAAGGATATATGTCGCCATTGCTTTCTCATACCATGAAACAAGCCATTTAAATGCCACTACACACGATTGACCTCATTTAATTGGTTAGCAGCAGTGACTGGACTCAGCTCTGGTCACTGCTGTAATAAGCAGTTACCAACTGTATAAAAACAGCCAGCGTTTGCCTGGTATGGAGTGATCTCAAGCCTGATCCATACACCTCGTACACGACATGTGATGAAAATATTCCTCACAACTTGTTAAAGGGAATCTGTCACCTAATTTTTCGGCTATAAGCTGCGGCCACCGCTATTAGGGGCTTATCTACAGCATTCTGTAATGTTGTAAATAAGCCCCCAGATGTATCCTGAAAGATAAGAAAAACAAGTTAAATTATACTCACTCAGGAGCGGTCTCAGTGCGGTCCGGGTCCGATGGGCGTCACCGTCTGGGTCCGGCGCCTCCCATCTTCATACGATGTCGTCATCCTCCTTGCTTCGTGTCGTGGGTCCTGCGCAGGAGTGATTTGCCCTGTTGAGGGCAGCATAAAGTACTACAGTGTGCAGGCGCTGGGCCTCTCTGAGCTTTCTCTGCGCCTGCGCACTGCAATACTTCGATCTGTCCTCAACAGGGCAGAGAATTATGCCTGCGCATGAGCTGTGACAGAAGCAAGGAAGAGGACATCATAGCATGAAGACAAGAGGCTCCGGACCCGGACCTGCGATGCCCATCGGACCCGGACCGCACCGGACCGTCCCTGGGTGAGTATAATCTAACTTGCTTTCTTATCTTTCAGGTTACATCGGGGGCTTATATACAGCATTACAGAATGCTGCAGATAAGCCCCTAATGGTGGTGGCCACAGCTTATATGCGAAAAATGAGGTGACAGATTCCATTTAAGGGATTACTGAAATTCTTACTTGCCAGATTACGCTGTCCTCTAGGTGTGTGCCTGAAGTTGCTTTTACAATGTACGTCTATGGAGCTGTTCAGACATTTCATAGACTTAAAAAAGTGACATCAGGCTCACGCAGAGAGCGCAGTGTAATCCGGCAAGTTGAATTTCAGTCGTGTGAGTCAGAAGAGGACCAAAGCTGGGCTGAAAGACAGGAATCGGAGAGTGTATTAATGCCCTTACAACTACATAACATACACAATTAGACAGGTTTACGGAATTAAAAAATATGCAGAATTGCTTCTTTAATTAAGAGCTGAGCTGTAGTTCTTTGAAACATCCGCTACACAACGAACAGAGCTTTGACGTTCCTGCTCCGTTGACTGTACATATGCTGGTACCTGGCAGCCCACAGAACTGATGACAGTGGATTGGTGGGGGTGCAAGGTTTGGCATGCGGATAGGTCATGTGTTATGGTTTAAATAGAGAAAAACATTTATATAATATGAAAAATGATTATACAGTTAAAGGAACGGATTTCCTACACTTAATATAAATTCAACAAAGAATTCCTGCGAAACTAGAAACTAAAAGGGAATGGGTTTTACCAATTGGTGTAATGGTATTCTATAGCATTCATACATGTACCTAGTGCATGCATACCTCCCAACATTTGAAGAACAGAAAGAGAGACAAAAGATGCGTATCGCACCACAGCAAATGTTGGCGACACCCCATGGCCACACCCCAATCCACGCCCTTTTACCATTTGTTTCTCCCCTGGAAGGAGGAGTTGCTAGAGAGGCTGTGGCAGTCAGCAAAATTCAGCAGACACTCAGGACTGTAGGGCGTAGACCCAAATCCGGTCTGCTGTATCCAGCACAGTTGGGACTAGAGAAAAGGTAATCAATTCAAGGGACTCTGGTCCAGCGTCCAGGTCAGTGGTACAAGGCAGCTGGCAGGAGGTCCATGAATTTCTTACATGGTCCAATGTCCAGGTCAGTAGTACAAGGCAGCTGGAGGGAGGTCAACAAATTTCTTATCCGGTCCAGAGTCCAGGTCAGTGGTACAAGTTCGCTGGAGGGAGGTCAACAAATTTCTTACCTGGTCCAGAGTCCAGGTCAGTGGTACAAGGCTGGAGGGAGGTCAACAAATTTCTTACCCGGTCCAGAGTCCAGGTCAGTGGTGCAAGTTAGCTGGAAGGAGGTCAACAAATTTCTTACCCGGTCCAGAGTCCAGGTCAGTGGTACAAGTTAGCTGGAGGGAGGTCAACAAATTTCTTACCCGGTCCAGAGTCCAGGTCAGTGGTACAAGTTAGCTGGAGGGAGGTCAACAAATTTCTTACCCGATCCAGAGTCCATGTCAGCGGTACAAGGCAGCTGGAGGGAGGTCCATGAATTTCTTACCCGTTCCAGCCTCCTGGTCAGTGGTACAAGGCAGCTGGAGGGAGGTCAACAAATTTCTTACCTTCTGGTGTCCACTGCTCAGCTTTTGATTAGCCAGATTTGGTGCAACGTTATCTGTGAGTCCTGCTCATCACCTAGTTTGGACATGTGGACTATTTTTTGTTCCTTCATTCACAGTCGGAGCCACCAAAACTTTCTTATCTTTGTGTAGCTTCACTATACGACATCTGTTTTTTTTCCGTATCTGTAAAGCCGTGTTCAGATGTTGCATAATACTGTGTTTTTGGTTTTCTGCAGGTGTCTGCACCAAACTACACAATAACAATCTCTTCTGATTCCATCTTTACTGCATTTATTATACCTTTTCTTCCAGATGTAAAGTCACATTTTTATTGTGTTTTTATGAACTCACATTCACATTCGCTTGGACAGTTAGACACAGCAGAATTTCTGTGCAAACAAGCAGCAGAAAATACGCAGCATTTACGCATGTGAGCATGGTCTAAATGTCCAGTTAAGCCCCCGTCACACTAAGCAAGGTCGCTAGCGAGATCGCTGCTGAATCACAAGTTTTGTGATGCAACAGCGACCTCAGTAGCGATCTCGCTATGTTTGACACGTAGCAGCGACCAGGCCCCTGCTGTGAGATCGCTGGTCGTGTCGGAATGGCCTGGACCTTTTTTTGATCGTTGAGGTCCCGCTGACATCGCTGAATCGGTGTGTGTGACACGGATTCAGCGATGTCTTCACTGGTAACCAGGGTAAACATCGGGTTACTAAGCGCAGAGCCACGCTTAGTAACCTGATGTTTACCCTGGTTACCATCGTAAATGTAAAAAAACCCAAACAGTACATACTCACATTCCGGTGTCCGTCATGTCCCTTGCCGTCTTCTTCCCGCACTGACTGAGTGCCGGCCGTAAAGTGAAAGCACAGCACAGCGGTGACGTCACCGCTCTGCTGTTAGGGCCGGCACTCAGTCAGTGCAGGAAGCGGACGCCGGGGGACGCGAAGGTGAGTATGTACTGTTAGTTTTTTTACATTTTACACTGGTAACCAGGGTAAACATCGGGTTACTAAGCGCGGCCCTGCGCTTAGCAACCCGATGTTTACCCTGGTTACCCAGGGACCTCGGCATCGTTGGTCGCTGGAGAGCGGTCTGTGTGACAGCTCCCCAGCGACCACACAGCGACTAAACAGTGACGCTGCAGCGATCGGCATCGTTGTCTGTATCGCTGCAGCGTCGCTAAGTGTGACGGGGCCTTTAAACTGGATGCAATGTCATGAAATCTCCACCCTCTGTGCGTCTAAACACGCTGCTGAACTCTGCGGTTTTGGAGCATTTTTTTCCTCATAGGCTTTTTATGAAGAAAAAAGTATGAAAAAAAATCAACAAAATCACATCAAATATGGTGAAACACGCAGAAAAGAAATGTAGCAAACACGCAATAATCAGAGAACATTGTTTTTGTGTCGTGTGGTGCAGACACATGCAGAACACTTGCAGAGAAAAAAAGCTGAAAAAACGCAGCATTTGCACCACATGTGAACACTGCCTCAGCTTTTTATATGTTTAATACAATTTTCATGGGTTTAATAGAGAAAAATATCAGTTACGCCATTTTTTTTCGTTATTTACCGATCCCCATAAATCTGCTGTGTTGTACGGGTCGTTACGACTACTGGGACACCAAATATGTCCATGTTATTCGCTGATTTGTGATGTTCATTATTTAAAAAAGAAAAAAACACATCAATAGTGACATTATTGTGTTTTCCATTATTTTTTAGTAATTTTATTGGAAGAAAAAAATCTTTTATTCTCCCTCTAGAATACAGAGACATAAAAAATACACTGCTGTGTACAGATATATCTCTATTAGTGAGGAGTGAACATTCTTGGATATTGTGTTATCTGAGCATGCTCAGTTGTTATCCGAGTATCTCGGGCATGCTTGAGTCCCCGCAGCTGCATGATTTGCAGCTGTTAGATGCCGAAACGCATGCAAGGTTTGCCTAACAGGCAATCCCAGCATCTGTTACAGCCGTGAATCATACAGCCGTGGGGACTCGAATGTATTACTCAAGAAGATTGCATAACACCCGAGCATGCTCAGATAACACGATATCCGAGCACGTTCGCTCATCACTAGTATCTATGCAATTTTTTATACCACAGAATTCCCTCTAGTAGCGGGGAAAATAAAGGCATGGACAAGAAATAAAATAGAGATACTTTATTAATAATTATACAATAAAAACCATGAAAACAAACAAGGAAAATGAACTTACATGAGAGTTGTAAGGAATGTGGCATGCCTGTGCTGTAACGCCGACAGCACTGTTTCGCCAATCAGGCTTCTTCCCCTTATGGAAGAAGCCTGATTGGCGAAACAGTGCTGTCGGGGTTACAGCACAGGCATGCCACATTCCTTACAACTCTCATGTAAGTTCATTTAGTCCATTTGTGCATTAACCTTTGGGATAGGTGTTGTTTTAGTGTTTGGGTATTCATGGACACATGATGGTAGCTGCTATATATTGAATGCTTATACTTATAGGTATAGTACCTTTTGCCTACTAGTTTGTAATTCAGCTATGGGCTATTAGCACTTTTGCACTTGGTCACTTACCTTGTATAAATATATACATATAGCAATTTTCATTACAGCTGCCCACGTAGTAATGCTTGTTTTAAGCACGTTCTCATCATTGCAGCATACACACTCTTTCAGGCATGCCCCTGTGGTGATGTTGAATACTCATTATTTAGTTCATTAGTCCATACTATATCTGCTGATGTACATTCAGTAGTATCCACAACACATACCTTTGACATTCACAAATGGTTAAATTACATATTGGTTTTTGCCTTGTGTCTGTTTGTTTTTATTGAGATTTTCCTTGTTTGTTTTCATGTTTTTTATTGTATAATTATTAATAAAGTATCTCTATTTTATTTCTTGTCCATGCCTTTATTTTCCCCGCTACTAGAGGGAATTCTGTGGTATAAATATTTGTTTAAGGTATTGAATACATTTGGGACTTTGTTACTTATCTATGCAATTTGTCTGGAGAGTCAGAGCCTGCAATACAGATCAAGTATATAAAATTCTCCCCATAACCTCAATAGAGCCTGTATCTCAGCAGCTTTAGCTCCTACCTTTGATATTGAAGGTTGTGGGTTTAAGACCTGGGGAGGCTCAGAAAAAAAGAAAATATTACATTTTTTGTAATTGCTCATTAATTTTATTAGTTTATAGGAACAAAGAAATACATGTATAATCTGCTTCTGGGTTCACTGCCTGCAATACAGGTAAAGATTACCAAAATATCCTATGTCAGGACAAAGCAATGATGTGCCGGGACAGGGACTGAGCCCTCAAACCGGGACAGTCCCGCTGAGGGTTGGGAGCTGTAGGGTGGGGGGAGCCAGGGAGGTAGCCATGGCCGACAGCAATCCCTGTATCACTCCCTGGACCCCTTCCCGCATAGGATCACATCTCTCTGTTGCAGTACCTTGTAGCTGGCTCTCTGCACCATCTGGACTCGCCTAGTATGGGGATGTATTCCTCACAGACGGTTCCGCAATAAAGGAGACACACTCCAGCTTAACTTCAATGTTAACTCTTTTACTCAGCAAAGCTTGTTCAAATACAGGCACTTCAAGTATCAGAGTTGGTTTCTTCCTTTCTGTCCCTTCTCTGTCCTTTCCTTCTCAATGCTCAGCCCTGGGTCAGACCATACCTTCCGGTCCCGCAGAATCTGTTCCATCCGGAATTCTTGCCTCACATGGGGGAGTCCTACACAGTTTTGCCCCAGATCTAAGAACTGCTGCCCAGGCAAAGATCTGCCACATCTCGTGTATACCACCCGTGCTGACCAGACTTCTCTCTTTGTAGGGACAGACTACTATCAGCCGCATCCGCAGCGCTTCTTCCTCCTAGAGGAACCTTTAGGGCCCCTTTCCACTTGCGAGGAAGACGGACGAGTGCAATCCGATAAAAAATCGGATTGCACTCGGACCAATGTTAGTTAATAGGTGTCTTTTCATTTGCGATTTTTTTCTCAGCCGAAATCGGACTGAGAAAAATCTGGATCGGCTGAGAAAAAAATCGCAGCATGCTGCGTATTGCTGCGATTCTCGGACGAGACTCGCCAATGCAAGTCAATGGGTGCGAGAAAAAAATCGCACAGCACTCGCACCATGCGAGTTCTGTCCGATTTTTACGCACCGGTGTCCTTTGAAAAGCCGGCAATTCAGCGCGGTTTACAGTAAAATCACACTGACAGGTTAGAATAGAGTAGATATATACGCATAGAATAGGTATATATACATATATATATGTCAGTGAGACACCTATATATGTATATTTATATTTAATGCAGCGCTAGATAGCATAAAAGCCGCTAATTCAATTGCCGGCTTTTGCTCTCTCCTTCACAAACCCGACAGGATATGAGACATGGTTTACATACAGTAAACCATCTCATATCCCCTTTTTTTTGCATATTCCACACTACTAATGTTAGTAGTGTGTATGTGCAAAATTTGGCCGCTGTAGCTGCTAAAATAAAGGGTTAAATGGCGGAAAAAATTGGCGTGGGCTCCCGCGCAATTTTCTCCGCCAGAGTAGTAAAGCCAGTGACTGACGGCAGATATTAATAGCCAGGAGAGGGTCCATGGTTATTGCTCCCCCCTGGCTACAAACATCTGCCCCCAGCCACCCCAGAAAAGGCACATCTGGAAGATGCGCCTATTCTGGCACTTGGCCATTCTCTTCCCACTCCCGTGTAGCGGTGGGATATAGGGTAATGAAGGGTTAATGCCACCTTGCTATTGTAAGGTGACATTAAGCCAGATTAATAATGGAGAGGCGTCAATTATGACACCTATCCATTATTACTCCAATTGTATGAAAGGGTTAAAAAAACACACACACATTATTAAAAAGTATTTTAATGAAATAAACACACAGGTTGTTTTAATATTTTATTGCTCTCTCAATCCATGTGAAGACCCTCGCTTGGAAAAATAATAAACCAACAATATACATACCCTCTCTGATGACCTGTCACGTCCCACGAGGTAATCCATCTGAAGGGGTTAAAATATTTTACAAGCAGGAGCCCTGCTAATGCAGCTGTGCTCGTGCTTGTAAGCCCCGGGGAATGAAGGAAATGTAGGTCAATGACCTATAGTTACCTTCAGTCGCGGTGATGCGCCCTCTACTGGATGTCCTCATGACCTGCAGCCTGGGAACTTTTTCCCACGCTCCAGATCATATGAGGACATCCACCAGGGGGCGCATCACCGTGACTGAAGGTAACTATAGGTAATTGACCTACATTTCCTTCATTCCCCGGGGCTTACAAGCACGAGCACAGCTGCATTATAGCAGAGCTCCTGCTTGTAAAATATTTTAACACCTTCAGATGGATTACCTCGTGGGACGTGACGGTTCATCTGAAGGTATGTATATTGTGGGTTTATTATTTTGCCAAGCGAGGGTGTGCAGCTGGATTGAGAGAGCAATAAAATATTAAAACAACCTGTGTCTTTATTTCATTAAAATACTTTTTAAAAATGTGTGTGTGTTTTATTAACCATTTTGTACTATTGGATTAATAATGGATAGGTGTCATAATTGACGCCTCTCCATTATTAATCTGGCTTAATGTCACCTTACAATAGCAAGGTGGCATTAACCCTTCATTACCCTATATCCCACCGCTACACGGGAGTGGGAAGAGAGTGGCCAAGTGCCAGAATAGGCGCATCTTCCAGATGTGCCTTTTCTGGGGTGGCTGGGGGCAGATGTTTGTAGCCAATGGGGGCCAATAACCATGGACCCTCTCCTGGCTATTAATATCTGCCCTCAGTCACTGGCTTTACCATTCTGGCGGAGAAAATTGCGCAGGAGCCCACGCCAATTTTTTCCGCTATTTAACCCTTTATTTTAGCAGCTACAGCGGCCAAATTTTGCACATACACACTACTAACATTAGTAGTGTGGAATATGCACAAAAAAAAAAGGGATATGAGATGGTTTACTGTATGTAAACCATGTCTCATATCATGTCGGGTTTGTGAAGGAGAAATGAAAAGCCGGCAATTGAATTACTGGCTTTTATGCTATCTAGCGCTGCATTAAAGATAAATATACATATATAGGCGTCTCACTGACATATATATATGTATATATACCTATTCTATGTGTATATATCTACTCTATTCTAACCTGTCAGTGTGATTTTACTGTACACAGCACTGATTTGCCGGCTTTTCAAAGGACACCGGTGCGTACAAATCGGACAGTAATACGGATGTCATACGGATGATGCGATTACAAAAAACGGATGACGCGATTAAAAATCGCATTGCACTCGCATTGCACTCGCATGACACTCGCATGACAATCGCATACGTTACTTCCTTTTTTTCGGTCCAGATTACGGACCGTTTTTTCTCTCGCAAGTGGAAAGGGACCCTTAGAGTAGCTGTTCTATGCTGGGCCCCTTTCTTTAATGTTGTGGGGCACAGTGACTCCTGGCCAGGCAGCCAAGTGAGCTGCACGGGCACCCAGGCCCCGACTGCTCTAACTAACTTATTCTCACCGTGCTCCTCCTATTCTAACTGTATCCTACAGTGCCCCTTCTAGTGGCCAACTAGGAACACTACACTCCCTAACACTAAACTGGGCCCGGGGACAAACTTTCCTTATCATCAGTATGCAAAACATGTAAACCTATACATACAATCAGAGCAATACACCTGAAGTATAGCAATGCTTTTGTACACCGTGGTAATACACTTTATGTGTTGCAGTACCACCGTTAATGAACACACTACTAATGCACATTATATACACTTAAAGGGGTTGGGAAAAGAAGGGATAACAAAACATTTCACATCCCCTACATATATTCATGGATATGCATGTACATGTAAGAGGAAGAACAAGATCATTCATACCTTTCTCACACCAGTTCTGGAACTACCGGGACTGTTACCAGTGTTGCAGGGGGGAAGATTTTTCAGACAAAGACAGACCCTTGCATGTGACTGCAGTAGGCAGGGCTGTGTTAAAAAGCGTTGTGTGTAGGAAAAAGGTCAAAGTCCAGGCGGAAAGCTAAGCGAACAGTCGGGTGCAGTGTCAGCTGAGAAAGCAGAGCATCTCTTGAGCGCATGCCGACTTGACAGATCCCCTGCATACCGGTCTGCTGTAGGTAGACGACAGACTGCCAGTTTCCCGTTAACCTCCACTCCAGGAGGTGACCTCAGTTGAGACCAGTGACTGTAACGAGCGCAGTGAGAAGCAGGTGACTAGGTCAGAGCCCCTTAGCCAGGTACCTGTATACACCGCGGAAGGCCTTGTTCCGGCGGTACTTCATACTGGACTGAGCACAGCGTTTGGCGTTTGTGAGTGCAGGAGCACTACTCACCCTGCAGAGACCCGTCGCCAGCTCCGTGGATTAGAGCCCCGTCCTCTACAAACATCTCTGAGACTTCACGTGCCGCTGTTGCCGGTGCCACAGTTGGAGAACCGAGATACTGCAATCAAGAAGACCTACAGACTGATAAGTTTTATTGCCTTTGTTTCTTCCTATTGAACTATCATTTGTTCCTGACCTATCCCTTCCTAGCTCCCAGTTCTGCCCTTCTCCCTTACACACCTCTTGAGTCTTTACACTCCCTGCGCGGAGTATCTTGACTCTTAACTTTTGATCTGCCTCCTGTCCGTGAGAACATCTCACGTTCATGCCTTTTATACATGCATACTGTGTGCGACTTACTACTCACAATGTTTAGTTGCATATAATATCCAAATATCTAATAAAAAAAAGTTTTCTCCTTTCTTGGGTCTTATGGGAAGTCCATTGAACAAATCCACACTACTGTTACAGGGGTCATGAACAGATGATTATTTGTTCTCTGTGTACAATTCACATTTAGATAGGGTAAGATCTATAAAGCTGAGTCACCTTTTCTTCTGGGGGATTTGAGGTTTCGCACCGCGGTAAATAGAGGGGAATCCCAGACATAATTTCCATCTAATATTTCCAGGGAAACAATTTTCTATTACTCAGCTTTGTTCTCCAGAATAAATGTGTAGACTAAACTTATTTCACTCTTTATTTCTGGCGTATATCATCACATTGCAGATCATTTGTGTTATGTGACTTGTTTTATAAAGGCTTTTATTGCTAATGCATGTGATTAAATTCCAGCTTGAGGAAAGGATATCCCATGTGACTATCCTAAGGAAGCTATTATAGCAGATTTAATTGCTCACAGTGGTAAACAAAGAAGGTTGTCATGGCATTCCTAGATGACTATTATTACCAGATCTATCTATCTATCTATCTATCTATCTATCTGGATCGACCCCGTGTAGGGCAATGGGGTCCTTCGGTTCTCGGTGGGGATGTCACGGTGGCTGACCCGGTCCGTGGCCCTAGGGACGTCCGTTGTAAATGGGGGAAAGGTCTTTAAAGGGATAATGTTCGTGACGCCACCTTTGGTATTCGGTCAGGGTGACCGACGCTGCTTAGGTGTCCGCTGGGGTGATGTTATGGCAGCTGGATGGTATACCTTCCCACAGGTGAAGTGTATCCCCAGAGCTTCCCAGATTGTAGATGGTGGATGGTGTGAGGCGCAGTGAAGAACGAGGACACAAGGTTGCAGTCTCTTTACCTTTACTGAAGGCTTCAGCATTCACAGTCGCGGGTACGGACCACAGGGCAGGCAGAGTCCGGCCGGTCTGAAGGCAAATCCAGAGTCCCTTTATCCAGGTGAAAATCAGTAGCCTTCCTCTAGCGCCTGGGTGTTGTAGCACATCCCTGATGAGCTTCTCGGTAAGGTCCTCACAACTGATGTTGGTGTTCTGGATGTTAATTCTCTTTCTCTCTGTCCCCCAGATGGAATGGATAGGACAAACCCGTATGACCAATGGCCTGAGGCTTTTTACAGGGACTCTATCATGCCCCGGCCCCCACAAGTTGCCACCGTGACTCCTGGGTATAAGGTCGGGCAAATAATATGGAACTAGCTGTCCTGACGGTCTTTGGAGCCAGGCTTGGAGATGTTGACTCCCTTGGTGTTCCGGCTACCGGGTCCTGCGCCTCAGAAAGGAGGCAGCCTTTTGCAGGGCAGAACTCCTTCTGGTTTCCTCTCCTTTTGCTATGACTTCATTTCTCACTCTCTAGAATACAATTCCCTTCTAATGTTTCTTTCTTAGGATGCTGCCACACGTGGGGCAGGCGCAGCTCCGTGGCCTTCGGTCTAGGCCTCTGACAGGATCCCACCCCTGTCAGGGACCCACTCTGTCTGCAGCTCTTTGATGTTCCTCCTTTCCTGCTGTCTGCCTGACAGGTGCTGCCTGGGAGAAGCCCAGTCAGCTTCTGACTAACTTCCTATCCAGACCACCAGTTTTACCTAGTTGTGAGGAGTGCCCTAATAGATAGGAGCGTAGCTCCCCCTGGTGGCCTGGAGTGTGAAGTGTGTTGTGTTGTTTGTGATACCTGGTAAAGAGATCTCCTTTATTGCCCTCAGATGTAACATCACTCCCCCTGGTGGAAGAACGACATTACTGCAACGGCCAGGACTCTGGGGCGCTGCATATCTATCTATCCATCTATCTGTCTACCGCCTGTTAGGGTACTGTCACACAGTGCAATTTTGATCGCTACGACGGTACGATTCGTGACGTTCTAGCGATATCGTTACGATATCGCAGTGTCTGACACGCAGCAGCGATCAGGGACCCTGCTGAGAATCGTACGTCGTAGCAGATCGTTTGGAACTTTCTTTCGTCGCTTGATCTCCCGCTGACATCGCTGGATCGTTGTGTGTGACAGCGATCCAGCGATGTGTTCGCTTGTAACCAGGGTAAACATCGGGTAACTAAGCGCAGGGCCGCGCTTAGTAACCCGATGTTTACCGTGGTTACCAGCGTAAACGTAAAAAAAACAAACAGTACATACTCACATTCCGGTGTCTGTCCTCCGGCGTCTCAGCTTCTCTGCACTGTGAGCGCCGGCCAGCCAGAAAGCGAGCACAGCGGTGACGTCTGACGTCACCGCTCTGCTTTCCGGCCGCTGTGCTTACACAGTGCAGAGAAGCTGAGACGCCGGGGGACAGACACCGGAATGTGAGTATGTACTGTTTGTTTTTTTTACGTTTACGCTGGTAACCACGGTAAACATCGGGTTACTAAGCGCGGCCCTGCGCTTAGTAACCCGATGTTTACCCTGGTTACCCGGGGACTTCGGCATCGCTCCAGCGCCGTGATTGCAAAGTGTGACCGCAGTCTACGACGCTGGAGCGATAATCATACGATCGCTGCGACGTCACGGATCGTGCCGTCGTAGCGATCAAAATTGCTCTGTGTGACAGTACCCTTACTAAATGCTCATAATTACTGTCACAAAGGGAACTTTGAGACCCCTGTTTTTGGGATTGTTTGGGATCCCAACAGATTGAGAGTCAGTGATAAATATATTATAGAAAACCTGTCTCATTGAACATGTGGTCCGATCTGTGGACATCATGGTATACAGAAGGAGAAGCTCAACAGAATTATATACAGTATTTGCTGAAGATTCAGTATAGCTGCATGCACATGGCCCTATTCAGTGATTGACAGTCTTTCCTGCATGACTGTGCATGGAGAGATAGCTGTCCATCACTAGTAGGACTGCCCACTGGGCAAACTGGAGGTCCAGTGACTGGTGCTGCCCACTGGACTCATGCATACGAACCCCAGGCATCTCAATGAAACAAAGATAATCACGTTTTTCTGAAACTTTTTCTACAAAAATATACATTAATCCGATCATTTTCTCTTGCTATACAGTATAACATCTTATAAGCAGATCAGATGCCATTTTGAACATGACTGGTTCCCTTTAAGTGTGGAAACCCCTTCAAGAAAGCTATGAAAATAAGCTTAGATGAACACAATAAGCAATAAATGTGGTATAGTAGCTGCTGCACAGGGACAACAATTCTGGGTGCTTAGTTAAATAGGTATTAGATAGTTAGATAGAAAATTAGATAAATAATCTATATATTTACCTAATTTTCCATCCATTTCACCTGACTACCCTCAGCCGAACATGCATGTGGTTTCAAGAGGAAGAATGGAGAAATCCGCAGACAGAATGCACTGGAGGTGGCTTTTTACCCAGAGAAAAAAAAATGCATTTAAAATCAAACTACAAATGATGTCAAAGAAGAGTTGGGATGCACCATACACATTAGATTATCCTCTGATCTGGTCTATATAGACAAGTTTCACCATCTTTGATGTAATATGTACAAGGAGGGCCTTTAGCAAGGCTTTCATTTTCTTTGTTGAAAAATTCAGCTTGTAGATACCCCTCTGAAACAATTGTATAAATTCTATCAGTAGCGTAACTAGAGTCCAATCTGACTCACTGCAGATTTTGGATCTGGGCCCCCACCTGCATGTTGGTCAGATATATGGCCCTTGTAGGATTCTAGATCCTATGAAAACATGCATGTAATAATGTTTCTCGTTCTGACTCTATACTGCAATAATCTCCCCCATCTTGGCCCCTTCCAGTAATAATGCCGCCCATCTTGGGGCTCATGCTATAACAATGTTCCCCATCCTGGGCCCCTTCCTGGTATAATGTCCCCCTTCCAGGGCAACTTCCCAGTATAATGTTCCCTATCTTGTAATAATGCTGCCCATCTTGGCTCTTTCCTGTATTAATCTTCTCCATCATGATGCCTTCTTGTAATAATGTCTCCCATCCTGGCCCCTTCCAGGAATAACATTTCCCATCTTGGGCCCCTTCCAATAACAATGTCCCCATCCTGGACCCTTTCAGTAATAATGACCCCCATCCTGCGCCCAATGCTATAACAATGTCCCCCATTCTGGGTGCTTTCCTGGTATAATGTTTCCCATCATGTCATAAAGTCCCTCATCCAGGGCCCTTTCCTATAATAATTCCCTCCATCCTGGGCAACTTCTAGTAATAATCTTCCATCCTAGCCTCTTCCATTAATAATGCCCCCATCCTATAGCAATGTCCCACATCCTTGTCCCCTGATTTATATAATGTTCCCCATCCTGGGCCCCTTCCAAGTATAATGCCCTCCATCCTGGGCCCTTTCTGTTCTTCTCCAGCACATTTTAAAAAGAAACAAACAATTGTTTGTACTTTCCCCCACGACAAGCTGCGTTTTCCTCTATATCTAGCGCAGAAGCTGGCAGCTGACTTCGCTGTGCCATCACGGGCAGTGCATGATGTCACTGTCTGAGCTGGCAAACGTATTTCTGGTACAAGGAAGTAGTTCCAGTACATGAGCCAGAAATACATTTGCTGGCACATGCGCACTTTTACTTTTCAGCTTTGCCTACAGTTGGGCAAAGCATACTGCGCAAGCGCAAAACACTATTTGCCTGCGCAGGTGCAAAATTTCTCACTCCGCTATTTTCCCCTCACTCCTCTCATTTCCCCCTCACTTCTCTCATTTTCACCTCGCTCCTCTCATGTTTCCCTCACTCCTCTCATTTTCACCTCACTCCTCTGTTCCCCTCACACGTGTACAGCAACTTCCTGTTATGAGCACAGCGGTGTAATCCATGAGGCTCCTCCCTTTCCCTTGATGTCATGCCTCACAGGAGCAACTGCATTGTAGACACAACGGAGCTAGATGTGGCCTGTGCCTGCCGGGCACTGATACTCTGAAGATGGCGGCCCTGACAGTAGCTCGCAGTGGCTGGGATGTCGCAGCCGGTGTGTTTTGCAGGGTGGCTTTTGAGGTGAATGTGTCTCCACCCATTTGCGCTAACAACGTGGGCCGTGTGGACGAGGCTTTTTGTGTGGAGTGGGTGTGGCTATGTGGAATGGGCAAGGCTATGTGGAATGGGCATGGCTGGATACATACACATTCATACCCTCAGCTTTATATATATATAGAAGGAAACATAACTGGACTCCTATAGAGCTACTTGAGACCCTTATCGCATCCCAGCTTCATATTAGATTCATACGGAGGCATATGGAGATTGAAAAATAAAAAATAAATTGTACTGAGAATCTTCCTAGTTTCTGTACGGTATAACTACTCAATATCTAAACTTACATAAAGACGATGATGTGCCAAGTAGAAAGTTTGTTACATATGCATTCAGAAGCACATAAGCTCAAGGGAGAGTTTAAAGCAAATCATTAACTAATTACCATAATTAAAGAATGCAAATGTATGCCTTACACCCTTTGAAAATGATCCTATGTGCCAACGAAAGCTATTCTATACGTAGGGTGCCAGATGGAGTAAAGAAGAGTAAAGAAATGTTAGTGCATTGAACAAAATTTTAAAAGTGGGATTACTGAAGTAAAGCCGCCATAGCAAGGTCATTATTATAATTATTATTATTATTATTACAAAAATCAAAGTATTGCTAGAAGTATGTGTGTTCAAAAACACAGAAGTAGAGAGTAATAAGAAAAAGTGAGTCCCACATGGGCCAATTGATAAAAAATGTAAAGAGTTTCCACCCTTGAATTTTATTTTTGAAAATATCTATGATCCGTGCTTAAAGGAAAGCTGTCCCTAGATTCATGTTGCCTGAATCATGGGTAGCAATAACTAAGTAAATAAAAAGCAAAACATGCATTTAAATAACATAGAGCTTTTAGTAATACTGTTTTTGATCAAAAATAGCGTAAAAGCCATCCCACCTCAACAAGGTAACTCTGATCAGGACGGTCCTACACTGTCTAATATTAAAACCTTACCATGTGTCAATGTTGACCTCAGTGTGAATAAGGGCAGACAAACAGACTGGGCCCAACCAGTGAAACAGCAGTCTGGGAAAACCTTATATAATATCTCTAGCTCAGAAACAGGGAAGCCACACCCTGGCTTCCACAGAATGCAATAATACAAAGAAAAAACACAAAAATTGAGCTTCACTTGAGTTGGTACACATGCAGCTCGTAAGCACATGTTCACATTGGCCATAAAACATATAAAACCTACAAGAGAAAAAATGAGCAAAAATATCATAAAAGCCAAGGTTTTAATATGACACAGTGTAGGACCATCCCAATTAGAGTTACCTTGTCGTAGTGGGATGGCTTTTATGCTATTTTTGACCAAAAACAGTGCTTACTAAGAACCCTGTGTTATTTAAATGCACATATTGCTTTTTATTTACTTAGTTACAGCAGGGTTTTTGCTCATTTTTTATCTTGTAGGTTTCATATGTTTTATGGACAATCTGAACATGTGCTTATGAGCTGCATGTGTACCAACTCAAGGGAAGCTCAATTTTTGTGTTTTTTCATGGGTAGCAATAATCCGGGCTGTGCGATAGCAGTCGGGTATGGTTTTCCCTAAAACATCTTGGCATTTAATAGAAAATGTAGTTTGAACCATAAGGGGAGATACGTGACTAGTGCAGAGCGGCCGCTGACCCCTGGGTACGCACCCGGGAGAGACCTACAAATCACTTGGTGCAGGGTAGGAAGAAGTGGGGTGGGAATGCCATTGGACTTGTTAGGTCTCTCCCTATAATCTTTGGCTGACTTTTTGAAACTATGTTTTCTCTGAAAGAACGTGGCATCTCAGAATAACTCATATCTGGATGCAATTGTGTATCCAGGCTCTGATTCATTTTGGATGTGGTAAGAGCAGCATAAATCTAGTGACAGTTTCCCTTTAAAATTCTAAAGTATACTCACGTTTCTGCTTCCCCTCTGTCTCAGGACATCCTCACAGATATACAGATATGAGAACTCTTCAGCCACTCAATGCAATCAACGATTGGCTGCAGCGGTCTTGTGCCCAAAATGAGCAACCTGGACAGTCCTGGAAGATAAGGTAAGGTAAGGATGTGCATATGTATTTTTTTATTTTCAAGTGTTAAAAAAATAGAGATGGACAATTTATTTTAAAAGGACCTGCCATGTAAAAACATTATTAACCTGCAGATATGGCGTTGATCTGCAGGTTAATAGCGTTTTGAAGCTGCCTGGCAGCGGCACTGACAGCCCCGCTGCAGGGAGGAGATGAACTTTATTCCTCCCAGTATCATTCCAGTTTCAGTCATGGGGGTTCAGTCACCGCTCTGTGTAAAGTGAGTGGCGGCTGTAACCGTGCCCCCAGAACTGACTGACAGTGGCTCAGATAGGTACTGAGTGGTGACTGAAGCCGCGCCGGCCCAATCCTATGATTGAAAGTCTGAGGCTGCTGATTGGTATAAAGTTAATTTCCTCCCGGCAGTGGGGCTCTCAGTGTGGGTGCCGCGAAGCTTCAGAACTCTAGTAACCTGCAGATTAACCCCATATCTGCAGTTTAATAGGTTTTTTTTATATGACAGGTTGCCTTTAAATAGACACAAGTGATGATTAGCAGTTACACATCCGTCACCAGGGTCATCAACTTGACATTTTATTTTTTCTGGACAGCTTATCAAAGAATCGCAGACAGACAATATTATTTACAGACACAATGGAAAACCGTAATAAATCATTATCATTATAAGCGATCCATGTCTACAGCCTATATTTCTGATATGAAGACTGCATTCACTGTAAACTGTATAATGATGATGACAATTACCGTCAAAATAATTTGTATAATTTTTTTCAGCTTCAAAACATCATGGATGCCTTAAACTTTTTTTATGGACACGTAAAATTAGTTCCTTATTTAGAAAATGAATTTAACAGGACCCCCCAGGAAATGTTTATTTCAGGGCAAATGCAAAATTACAGGCTATGGAAACCCAAACATGGCCATCAAATTTCTCTCAAAGGAAATGTTCGTCACAGAATTCCACTTCCTATTTATATCTACAGTACTGCTCATTTTACACTTATGAGAGAGACAATCTGGTTTGTCTATAGCTCCTGACCGATGTGATAGTATAGCAGCAGTGGCTCCATTATAGATACTGGTAGCCACCGGCAATGAACATATGTGACTTCACTGACAACACGTAGAGCGCTGTTTACCAAACACTCCAGCACCCAACAATGTGCTCAGTAGACGTTCATGTCTCAGCCAACATTAAAAGGTGTTTGTGGGGGAGATCCAAGGACGCGGAGCAGCCACAATTTACTGTGGTGACCTGTGCTAATCCCAGGTCATCATTAAAAGCTTTGTGAACAGATGGAGAGGTTTGAGAAACATGAATACCTCCTCATTCATACCTCGCTCTCACAGGCACTTTCCCTTTCTCACACTTGTAGCAGATCACACTCACAATTCATTATAGTAGCCGTATATACAATACAAAGAGCTGTGTATGATAAAGTCCAAGTCTTTGGATTTAGTCCATAAATTAAACCGAAGATAAAAACAAACTGAGCAAATATAAATAGTAATATTGCATGTAAATATCATAGAGAACTTAGTTCACACTAGTTTGATTAAAAAAAAGTGTAAAAGCCAATTCACGGCGACAAGGTGATCCTATTTCTAGTATTTCACCTCTTTATGGGTCAGCAGACCTCAATATAGATGGGGTAGAGCAGCCGGACTCAGACCTGACTGTTCAGACACTTGCCTGTTTAGTCCACTAATGTACAATGGAGAATATGATCTTTTATAGATCCGATACTCCGGTACAGTTGCCATGGTCGAATATGTGTATTGTATATATGACGGAATAAGAGACAATTTTTTTTATTCATTGAATTTAATTAGAGATCAGCAAATCAAATTTTAACAAATCAAACTCATTAAGAATTTACGCCAAATTTTCAATTTACCAGAATCCCAAATTTTCAGGATTTCATTCATAACAAATCCAGTAAGATGGCAGTCAGCTGTTTTCCACTTTGATGGATTCTTCATACGGTTGAAAAGGGGCTAAGGAATAATAAAAAACTATGCTCACCTGTCATGTAGGCCTACCTCTTGCCTGTCCTGCCACCGCAGCTCCATGCCCTATTGCACGCTCGCTTCTTCCTGACTTCGTAAATCTCCTGTTAGTGATTAAGCCTGATGTGGTCAAATGTGGCATGATAATAATGTGTGTCATGCCTTATGTTACTGTATGGATTACATGTATGTTATTTATGTGCATCACTCCCCATGTGACCGTCGTGTGAGGTCAACTCAGCAGCAGCGGCGGAAGATCCAAAGAACAAAGATTAGATGGCCAAGTGGGGTGCTGAAGTGGCAGGACAGATGAGGGGCGAGCCTGGGACAGGTGAGCATCACATTTTATTATTTTTTAACCCTTCCCAACCCTTCATTAATTATTCTTTGGAATCTGGAGAGACATCAGAGCATAATAAACACCATTTTGGGGCACTTTTGATTTGGAGTGATCGCTATTCAGAAGAATCAATTCTGCTGGCTGATTCGAGCAAGTTTGCTAGAATTTAATTTTGGGAGATTCATTCCCCTATTCTTATAGTGTAACCCCTTCAAGCATAGCCCACTAATTAAATATATGTGAAGTTGCTTTATTTACATATTTGTAAGGGTGTGGACTATCTTGACCTGTTCATGTCCCTGAAGACAACATAATTTGCCTTGACCTTTTATCATTACCTGAGTTACACGCACACACCCCTATGATGACCTCAGTTGCATTGGGTTGTTTAATGTCCTCTGCCCTTCAGAATTTTTTAAAATTCCCAACTTATGTGATAACTTCAATCCTGATGATTGCAGAAGTTCGAGATCACCGTCATATTTTTCATTGAGATTTTACCTTTCCCCAAATATCAAACATGACATGGCTGTTGTCAGTTATCTAGCCATTATGGATTTGGGGCTTATAGGCAGGAGTTACAGTTATGAGAAAATATGCATATTCTTCCCCGATTAACCCTGAAGTTGAAAATGTATGTCCCATCACTATTGGATATATACAAGTCCCAATATTCATACTAGTCTAGCAAAGATGTTTGGATGAAAGGAATGTGCACCTTTGAACAACAATAGCTATCTCTAACCTTTACCTGTCTTAACTATTTGTCCAATCTGTAACTTTTTGTCCATGCACAATACACATCCTCATTCAGTCACCTGGGCAATGCTGGGGTCTTTACTTGACAAAGTCCCCTGAGGTGTGTGTGGTGGATCCTGAAGATGAAGGCCAGGAGACAGCGGAGACCTGTGACCTACAAGTGAGTGTGATGCATCCCACACCTGACAGCACACTGACATACGGTTTTCCTGTAAAGTGTCAGAGCATAACAGGACAGCAATTTGGTCATGGCATTCGCTCTTGGTCACTTTACATTTTCACCTTTATTGAGTCAATAGATGTATACAGGGCCATCATCAGGACATTACTGCCCTTTCTGGTGTATGGGGTCCAGTGAGCAGAAGCAAAGATGGGGGACCCCATCTTGGACCTCTCCTTTCTTGCTTCTGCTCAATAGGCCCCAGGAGCAGGGGTGGGGTGCAGGGCACATCTCGTCAGCAAAGGGAGCTTTCCTGGAGCTCCTTGGCTGTCAACAGAATGGCAGCAAGTGCAGCTCAGAGCTGCCTCTGCCTCATGTCATGTGCTGTGGTGGTGATGGCACCTTACGTGATTACGTCATTGTGCCAATGGTACATATGTGCCCTGTATACCGGAAGTGGAGCTCCAGGGGATCGTAAAGAGGTAAGTATGAAATTTTCTTTAATAAAATGAATTAAATGGGTGTGGGGGAGCAAATAATGATGAATTGGGGTGGGAGAGAGCAAATGATGAATTGGCTTCACCGGTGAGTCAGTGTGTTACCTGTACAGTTACACTATACACTGTATAATATGAACAAAACTCCTGTGTATAATGGCACTGGTAATCATCACTGTATTACCTGTACACTATATACTATATACAAAGCTCCTGTATATAATGTCATCAATGATCACTGACCTGTACACTGACACTATATACAGAGCTCTGCATTACCTGTACGCTATTCATGATATACAGAGCTCCAGTGAATAATGGCACCGATGATCACTGTTTTACTGGTACACTGACACTATATACAAAGCTCCTGTGTATAATGTCATCAATAAAAACATTTTTAAACCTAATATAGGTTTAAATAAACAAACCAATGTCATTCTACATTATTAATCAGGATTAACAGTAATCATGATATTTTATCATTTTAATTTAGCATTGTTTTTACCACAGCTTGCTTTGTTTCTTTCACCATACATGTGCTGCACTTATTAATTAGATTATCCACCATTACTTTCATTCCCACATTAGGTTATGAAATAGAAGTATTACTTTGAAACGCATCAACCAGGACTTTGAATCCTTTTTTTGCTTTGGAATTTCTCTTCTGATGATATAGCTAGTTAGCTACCTATTTGATGATGTTTATTTTCCTTAGAAAAATGTTTTTTTATTAATGGAATGAATATTGCATTTTATCTAAAGTGCAAGATCAACCCCTCTCTTTTGTGGACTGTCTTTCCTTCGATTTGGGATCATGTGCACTTGTGAATAGGTGAACTGATTACACTTCCTATGTTCTTTGTGTATAATCTCACCTATGATTCCTGTATTACTTGTACACTATTTACAGAACTCCTGTGTATAATGTTACTGGTGATCTCTGTATCACCTGTACACTGACAGTATTTACAGAGGTCCTGTGTATAATGTCACTGGTGATCACTGTATCACCTGTACACTGACAGTATTCACAGAGGTCCTGTGTATAATTTCACTGGTAATCACTGTATTACCTGTACACATACACTATATAGAGAGGTCCTGTGTATAATGTCACCAGTGATCACTGTATTAGTTGTACACTATACTCTGTACACTATGTATAGAACTCCTGGTATTATTAGTTTTGCGTTTTTTTTATTAATAATCAGTATTCGGTCAATATGCAGTGGTAATATGTGGTCTAGTCATGGTGTGGCAGTATTTATTACTTGTATGTGGTATTATTTGCTCACTATGTGGTTTTAATATGTGGTCTGGTCATGGTATGGTGGTATTTGTTCCTTGTTTGTTGTATTGTTCAGTCCCTATGTGGTGGTATTATGTGATCTGGTCATGGTGTGGCGGTATTTGTTCCATGTATGTAGTATTATTTGGTCACTGTGTGGTGGTAATATGTGGTCTGTTCATGGTGTGGCACTATTTGTTCTTCAATCTGGTATTATTCGGTCACAATGTGGTTGTAATATGGGGTCCGGCCATGGTGTGATGGTTTTTCTTCCTATTATGTGGTAATATTGATCATTTAAAAAAAATGTATTATATGTGACATATTAAAAATATACATAAATAACGTATTGGGTATTTTAACACATTTTTTTATAAGGTAGAAGAGAGTAGGGACCTGCCAAAAGAGTCTACCTTTTTGTGGCGGCAGACTTAAAAAATCTTTTGGCCAAAACAAAAGCTTATGGCTATGTATGTGATATGGTGTTTGATGGGATTTGTTACTTTGTGATTGGTGAGGACATGGTGCAGAAGTCTAGTTTTTCCAAGAGTGGGTGATGGGATTGTGGAAGTTTTGAAGGGTGGAGGTGGCGGCTGAGTTGTGATGGAGTCTGGGCGGAGTCTCAAGGAGGCTCAAAAATTTTGCAAGTAGGGGGCCCTGAAATACCTGGTGGCAGCCTTGTATGTATACTTATACTGTACGGTGGTAAACACGGTCCCTATAGATCCATATTATTATTATTATTATTATTTATTGTTATAGCGCCATTTATTCCATGGCGCTTTACATGTGAGGAGGGGTATACATAATAAAAACAAGTACAATAATCTTAAACAATACAAGTCATAACTGGTACAGGAGGAGTGAGGACCCTGCCCGTGAGGGCTCACAATCTACAAATGGACATTACTCTAGGTAGCTCAACACTGTATTGTCTTCTGGCACCAAAGCGTCAGTTGCTACCAAAAGGGCCCCAGAATGGACAACAACCAAACCTTTGAGGAGTGAAATGTAGCAAATTTCTGAAAAAGTTATACTGGCAATTATCAAAATGAAACCTAGTACTTCAGTGCATCTCAACTTGGATATTATGGTGCCAGGTCCTATACCAATCAGAGTGCCCAGAATGACCACTGTCTACCACTTGTGTTACATCTGGTCTGGTCCCTGTACCTTCGCGGGGTCCCGGTCGGGACTCCCGCTCTGTGCCGGCTCCACGCTGTCATGACACGGTCTCTGCTTCCCCTCCCTCCTCTGCTTCCTGGCATGCAGCCAGCAGGTTTTCAGGCGGTATGCTTAGGTCGCGCGCGCGCTCGTTCCCGGTCTCTTAAAGAGACAGCGCACATTTTCCAAAAAGTGCTTCTGACCAATGGCGTGTTAATGATCACTATTTCTAGCCCCTTGACCATAGGGAGGGTGCCGGAGCAACAAATATCTTCAGTTGCTAACTTCTGGTTCCTGCTAGCATGTGCTTCTGTTTCTGAAGTTCTCTGCCAGTGCTCCGCTTACACAGTTTGTCTCCACAGACTATCTGCTACCCGTTACCTGGCTTTCCTGGATGATATCCAATCTGCTTACTCCAATTCCGTCTCATCCCGTCATTCAGTTACCTGAACCTCAGAACGACGTCAGTACCGCTGGAACCAGCTTCTACCCATATCCCCGGTACCCAGCAGTTAGCTTTACGTCTCCCGCTGGGTCAGCTACCACGAGTCCGGGGTCTAACTGGAGGTAGCACCCATGTCCCCCAGGCATCCCATTCTGACCCTGTTCGAGGGGTCTTACCACGGATGTCTGGGGCTCACATAATCATGCCCCCTTCGGAGCCCCCCAGACCATGGTCCCAAGGTTCCACGTTTAATTACAATAAAAACGAATGTGAACTTCACCATCTGTGCCTCAGTTTCCATTCATTACAATTTGCATGACTTAAAAGATGCCGCTACCACCTTCGTTTCATATGCCACAGGGACATATTCAGGGTTTTTTAAGAGTTCATTCCTCTAGGAATCAAAGTTGTTTTGGATGAACAAGGGGAGCCTTTGTGATTATTTTTTTATGGCTGTTCATGTTATGTTTGTGTTACAATCCTCCATCATTTTATCATCTCTGCTTGCAGATAGTGAGCACTTTTCTTTTAGTGGCTGAAAACTTTTAATGACTTGGGCCCCAATTCATCAAAGCAGTTTTGCTAGAATTCTGGTGCAAATTGCTCTGAACAGTCACAACATTTTAAACAACTCTTAAAAGCTTTGAGAATTTTAATGATTCTCATGCCAATTTCTCCCAGCTCCATCCATTTTGGTGGGGCGGGGGGGGGGGATGGCGTGTTGCCATAATTCCTCTAATTCATAACAAGCTGGAGTGTTACTTACCCCCAAAAGCCTACTCCTATCAAAGACCGGATTAAGATTTCTGGAGTGGTGCACAGAGGTGCTTGCCACTTGTCAGAGGTCATTGATGTATGTCTTTTAATGAATTGGGAGAGTCTAAATCCTGCAAGCTCACTCATCAAGACTGGTGAGAAAATCATTAGTGTTGATGAATCAGGGCTTGAGAATTTGCTGCAAATGTATTTTAGTAGTTTTTAAATAGTTTGGCTGTTTATCTTTTATAAGCTAAAGCTTCTGGACTTCAAGCTAAAATATTCCCCAAACTCTGATACATTGTTGTAAACTTTCTGGACCATAGAGACATTTAAAGGAGCCTGACACATCTCCCAAGGCTATTAATCTGTAGATATAGGGTTAATCTGCAGATTAATAGTGTTACAATGCTGTTTGGCTGCTGTACTGATAGCGTGGTTACTGGGAGAATATAAACGTTTTCCTCCCGGCAACCGCCAGCTTTCAGTCATAGAAATGTGGCCGGACTGCTTCAGTCACCACTCAGTTCATAGAGAGTGGCAGCTTTCATCTTGCCCCAGGAATCTGATTGACAGCTCACTCTGCAGAGCATCTGAGCAAAGTATGCTGTCAATCAAAGTGTTGGGGTGTGCTTACAGCCAATGATCGCATTGCGATGAATATAACCAGTTCAGGCATGTCTCTATGACTGAAAGCCGGCGGGTTCCAGGAGAGGTAAATTTCATTTTCTCTGGTAGCTGTGCTTTCAGTAAGGCCGTCAGACAGCATTGTGGATTTATCTATATCTGCAGGTTAATAGGATTTGGGGACAAGACAGATTCTTTTTAAATACTATTATAGCAAATTCATGCCATAAAGATTTACAGCAGCCTTTAGATATATAAAATAATGTTTTCCATTCACTGACAAAGCAGCGATCTTGAAAATGTCAACTTATTCCAACAGAATTTATATTAAAAAGTTGCAGAACTTTTCATTGTAAAATACTTTAAGCAAAATACCTTCATCCTAAAATGACAAGAAGTAGGTATATATCATTGAAAGCCAACACATTGAAGAAATCTAAGATACAAATTACCTGTTTGATAAAAATGATCCCTAAAAAGTGATTTATTTGTAAAATAGTTCATGTAATATGTAAATGTGATAATTGAAATTAGGGAAAAAACTAAATTCTGCCATTATTTCCCATTTGTTTTGGCTGACAGCACTGCACTATTAATTAGACAGGATGTTCTAAGGAATGTATATTTTTATAATATAATTAAGTCCACAGCTGGTATGTAAAAATTAACAATCTTGAGGGAGTTAGGAAATTCATTTGCACTGCTTCTTAATTAGCATCTCAAGCCATGAAATTACCAACAGAACCAGCTAAAGATATTTATTTTCTTTTTTGTACAAATTGCACCACATTGACCAGTACCAGACATATAACTGTGTTGTTAATGTCTAAGTAATAGCCAGCGAAGTACTTTGATAGTGTATTTTATATGCATACACCAAAATATAAGCCAAACATGGCGTGAACTTATTTTTTTGTATAATGTGAGTTGAAAAAACAATTAAAAATGAATTTCCAGTTATATTGTATTGTACGGGATCTATAAATACAGCGGTAAATGGGTTGAAACATTTTGTAGATGTAGGAATTTGTGATTATTTTGCGAATGATTTTTATTGAAACATATAAACCTGGGAATATAAAAATATTGAAAACGGCAGCATAAAATTCATGGATGAAAATGTAAACAATAAAGTATATAGATTCATTGGTGCCATCACACAATTATGGTCAAGCCAAATAAATTGAGACGTTAAAAATGAAATTATTACTTTTAAAGGATTTTCTCCGCCTACTAAATGGGTAAAATTGCTAAGTGCTAGTAAAAGAAAGTAGTTTAGCAATTTACGTGTAAGAGGAATCGGTGATACCCTTGAGAAATCATCATAGAGAGGAAGAACCGCCATCTACTGGGCTGGTGCAGGCAGGTGTAACCAACATGTACCGGCAGTGTTTCAGGGGGGCAGCTTCATGTACTGATCCTGGTCAGGTGACTCACAGGGTAGTGCCCTTGGAAATAAAAACCTTGCTCACCAAAACTCGGGGGGGGGGTTGGCACCAAGAGCAGGAGAGAAGAGGGCGCAGAACCATAATGGCGCAGAGGCCATCGTGATAGGCCACAGAGGAAAGCCTACTCCATCAGACTGTTGGACACAACCTGTCAAAGGTCAGACCACATCTGAGGAAACCCGGAGGATGGACTTCGCCAAGAGTCAAGTCCCAGTCCCCTCCGCTCCGAGCCCGGCAGAAACCCACCAACGGCGAGGCCACAAGGACCTGCAAAGAGGCAATGCAACAGGAAGTCCGGCTGTGACAGCAGTAAGGCGGCACGAGAGAATAGGGCCGTCCCTTCCAGCCTGGATATATGGTAATGGGGTTGGCTGGGCAAGGGCGACAGGTTAGGAGGGGGCTGCTTGCGGCATGGAATGCTCTGCGCTCGTTAAAAGACTATGTCGAGAGATACTTGCAGCCTAGCAGAAAACCCAGTGACCCCCGCTAGGGCCAGAATTCTGGAAAGAGAGCCAGAGCACCTACCTGATAATGCCCAAGAACGGGTGTATCACCTTCGTGCAGAGAACTTCAGTATTGCATAGTGAAGAACATTCAGTATTAATTGACTCATAGCAGTATCTGGTTTATCTTGTTACTATCACTTACTGTCCAGAATTGCTGTAAATTGTCACTTGTAAGCTATTTGCTACTGAACTTATAAGCAAAGCTCTGAGGCTTCCTGGATCACTAGATCTGGCCAGCATTAGCACCATTGCCATTCTCTGATGCTGCACAGACAAAGCTCCCTCCGCTACCAGCATTGAAGATTGCACAGTTCAAGTGAACTGTCAATCAACCAGGAGCGCAACCTCCCCTCACCAAAGCTGAAAACTGGCACACTAAGTTGGGTTATTTCTAGAAATCAGGCAATTCGAGGAGAATCAAATTTGCCTTGCATTTCACAAAATCATTTTTGTAGCTATGTTCACGTGCATCCTGCAAAATGGCAGCCATCTGACTAGGGTGAGAGACAAGTTAGCGCTGGGAAGAACTGAACATCCTTTCATAATTTATTCTACCCTATGCTATGCTCTAGAGACTAGAGAGTCCCCAGAGCTTAATGAGGCACATTCTATTCACTTTGAATAAATTTGATGCAAATTGAATTTCTTAGCTGAATTTGAGCGAATCTACTTAATATGAATTTCACTAGATTTGCTCAATTTCTAGTTATTCCTATGATAAAAGTTATCACTTATCTAATATTCAGCAATCCTAAGAAAGGGGCTCAGGAATGCCCCTTGGAGCAGTAGCGGCACGCATGTGCCCCCGCTCAATTCTTTCACTGTGGTACTGCTAGAGAAAACGGTCCACAGTTCTCTGCTTTTTTGTTTAGACAGCCCAATAGTAATAAAGGATGAATTAATTCTGACGGGACAATCTGGAGATCGGTGAGGATCCCAGAATTCAGGCCCCACAAATCTGTAAATTATCATCTATAATTTGGATAGTTGATAACTCTTAAAGATGGGAATATTTCTAATATAGGCTGAATATGTCTAATAAACAGTTAAAATGTGGTTGGAGGGGTTTGGAAGTAAGGAGGGTTAAAAACTAAATCAGATTGTGTGCATATTAAATAAAATATATGGTATATATATTTATAGCCTTTCCCCGGCAGAGGTGGATTGGCAGTGAATTATTTTTATTCAGCTATCATAAACATGTAAGGACTAAGGAATTAAAATAGGTCCCATAAGTTTTCAAGTTCGGCCATAGAGTTGAGGGCCGGGGCATGATACTTTTTGATATTACAGATGTTATAGATTTGAGCTTTTTTTTCAGGAGAGTACGATAGATTTGAAGGTTTAAAGTTAAGCAAACCCAATGTGTAGTCTTTATTTATTGCAAAATCAAATAAGTTTTGCAGAATTCTGAACATATGGACCCAGAATCTGCTTAGTTTAAGGTTAGTAAAGATCTTTTTGCAAGATCTTTTGAGAAACAATTATGAAAACTTATACCAGGATAACTGGTCACTGCATGAGCCATGCTTCTGGGGCTTCGTGGTTAGAGCTGCAGTCTTGCAGCACTGGGGTCCTGGGTTCAAATCCCTCCAAGGACAACATCTTCAAGGAGTTTGTATGTTCTCCCAGTGGATTTCCTTGGGGTTCTCCAGTTTCCTCCCACATTCCAAAGACATACTGATAGGGAATTTAGATTGTGAAATCCAATGTAAAGTGCTGTGGAATTAATGGTGCTATATAAGTGAGTAAAAAATAAATACATCCATATCTGGTGCATATGGCAAACACAAAAACTTGCATAGAATCCATTAATCACATGTAAGAACAATAAATCACCCAACCCAACCAGCATCTGATAATTAGCAATTACACACACTATGGCGCTCACCACAAGGAGGGAAGGGAGAAGGAAATGGCAGTTGGTGGCAGGAGGAATAGGCGGTGGGATAATGTCTGGAATACCATTGTGCGGCTGCCTGGCAGTGTGGAGGCACAGAAAGAAGTGGATTACAGATACAGAGCAATTACACACACTATGGCGCTCACCACAAGGAGGGAAGGGAGAAGGAAATGGCAGTTGGTGGCAGGAGGAAGCGAGCGAGCATCTGATAATTGCCCCAGTCACAAAAATAGTGTCATCAGATTATTGAAGTCTTAAAAAGCCCAACAAATAATTACTAGCCAGATTGTGAAATTACATAAACAAGTGACCCCTAAAGCGCACTTTGCCCCTAATTTGTCAAAAAAATAGTAGGCAGAAGTAAAATAGCAAAGAGAATATAATGCTAATATATTATACATTCTCAATATCAGCATCTGAGATGTTACAGTTCTAAAAAATATAACATAGGAAACTGGCAGACAACATGCAAATTCAGCCTGAACTCAGGGTTGAAGGATTCACAAGCAGATCTGGCACAGACAACATTTTGGCTAAGGTACATTAGTGAATATATAACATACAGATGGCTTCCTTCTGCACTAATATCCCCAAGGGCCCTCATATAAACCGGTCAGAAAGGTCACTGAATGCAGTGTCACAACCATTATACGTAGCATTGATGTCAATAACAGCTAAAACAGATCCACAATAGCGAGCTGGCCATATTAATATAATGCCATTTGGTTTCCAGTGTCATGAAGCCATGTAATATCAGATAAATAGAAAACATATAAAAATGGCAATTAATTAGTAAAATGGGCTTGGAATGAATCTTTTTAGTTAATCTCTGTGACTTGGTGATAATAAATGGATTTATTATCCTTTATTTGGTTTATATCTTATCTCTATTAGATCTTTACACTGTTCCTTTTTGAAAGAGAATCTACAGTATTACCACATTTAGCTGCCCTGTCTGAGAAAAAAATGTAATTTATGGGCAAAGACACTGATTCTAAGGCACTGTTCACATAGCAGTATTTGGTCAGTATTTTATATCAACCAAAATCATGCGTGGAACAATCAGAGGAAAAGTATAATAGAAATACGTCACCTCACCACTTCTGTATTTATCACCCACTCCTGATTTTGGCTTACAAATACTGAGGTCAAATACTGACCAAATGCTGAATGTGTGTGTAAGAAGAAGACCCGGACTGGTGGTACCTCTCTTGTGCCGGGCCCGGAACTGTCAGGCCTGTCTCCTCTGTTGTCCAGGGGAAAGCTTAGAGACCCGGACTGACCTTTGCACGACAGAGCAGGGGCGTGGCTACAAAAAGGAAGCCTGACCTCTGATATTATTTATTCTGTGTCATATCAGCACAGTATTTCATACTTATTGGGTCTTGAAGATATTGTACTAGTCAGCGTCGGATTGGAGCACCTTGGGCCCACCAGAGAAAATCATTATTGGGGCCCACTATGTAGCTACATAGAAATAGATACAAGACCTCCAATTGTGCGGTAAAAAGCGCTAATATCAGGGTATAATATAAAGTAGTTCACGTCTTAATTATGTAGCAAGGGTTGGGGTAGCCCCCTCACAGAATATAATTTAGCCCACTCATAAAATATAATGCAGTCCCCTCTCATAGAATATAATGCAGCACCCCACAAAATATAATGCAACCCCCTCAGGTATAACGCAGTCCCCACCACAGAATATAATGCAGCACCCTCATAGGGTATAATACAGCCCCCTCATATAGTATAATGCAGCCACCACAGAATATAATGTAGTCAACTGTGAGAATGCAGCCCCACCAGAGAATATAATGCAGCCCCCCATAGAGTATACTGTAGCCCTCTCACATAGTATGATGTAGCCCCCCATAATATAATGCAGTCCCCTGAGAATAATGCAGTCCCCCCACAGAATATAATGTAGCCTCCTCATAAAGTATAATGCAGCCCCTTTCCACCCCCATCATTGTCCTCATCACCACATCCATCATTGCCTTCTCCCCCACCACCCCTATCATTCTCCCCAACCACCTCCATCACTGCCCATTCCACCACCTTCATCATTGCCTCCTCCCCACCATCATTGTCCAATTCATCACCTCCATCATCACCTCCATCATTGCCTCCCCCATCACCATCATTGCCCATCACCTCCATCATTGCCTCTCCCACCATCATTGCTCATCACTTCCATCATTGCCTCCTCCCACCAACATCATTGCCCATTTCATCACCTCCATCACTGCCTCCCACCACCACCATTGCCCATCACCTCCATCATTGCCTCTCCCCCACCACCATCATTGCCCATCACCTCCATCATTGCCTCCCACCACCATTGCCCATTTCATCACCTCCATCATTGCCTCCCACCATTGCCCATCACCTCCATCATTGCCTCCCCACCATCATTGCCTATCACCTCCATAATTGTCTCCCCCACCATCATTGCCTCCCTTCACCCTCATTGTCCATCACTTCCATCATTTTCTCCCTCATCATGATTGCCCATCGCCTCCATCATTGTCTCCCCCACCATCATTGCCCATCACTTCCATCATTGCCTCCCCTCACCTCCATCATTGCCTCCCCACCACCATCATTGCCCATCACCTCCATCATTGTCTCCCCCCACCACCATCATTGCCCATCACCTCCATCATTGTCTCCCCCCACCAATATCATTGTCCTTCACCACACACACACAGCTCACCACAGCAGCAGCTCATCACACTCTCACACACACTCTCACACACACACACACACACACTCTCACACACACACTCTCTCACACACATACACTCTCACACACACACTCTCACACACACACTCTCACACACACACACTCTCACACACACACTCTCACACACACACACTCTCTCACACACACACACACACACACACTCTCACACACACACTCACACACTCTCACACTCTCACACACACACTCTCACACACTCACACACACTCACACACACTCACACACACACACACACTCACACACACAGGCACACAGCACAGCTCACTACCCCGCAGCAGCAGCTCATTCCAGCAGCCTCTTCCTTGCTGGATTCCTGGAAGCTTTCTGAGACAGCAGCACGCTGGATGATGACGTCATCCGTCATCCAGCTGGGCTGTCTCAGACAGACAGGAAGCAGGACGCTGGGAGGTGAGCTGCTCTGAGTCTGTGTGCCTGCATATGTGTGTGTATGTGTGCGGTGCGGTGCTGTGTGTGAGTGTGTGTGTGGGTGGTGCGGCTTTACATGCGGGCAGTGTTAGCTGCACCCTGCGGCTAACGCTGCCCGCTAATAAAGAGAAATGGTATTCACGCCTCTCCACGCCCATAGGGGCGTGGGGAAGCATGAATATTCATTTGGCTTTAGCAGCGGGGACAGGATTCTGTCTCCAGCTGCTGCTATTGGCACAGGGCGGGCCCCCTTGACTCAGGGGCTCTATAGCCACTGGCAAGGGGCCCCTGGAGCAGTGTGGGC
This sequence comes from Ranitomeya variabilis, assembly GCF_051348905.1. Taxonomy (NCBI): domain Eukaryota; kingdom Metazoa; phylum Chordata; class Amphibia; order Anura; family Dendrobatidae; genus Ranitomeya; species Ranitomeya variabilis. The sequence continues at coordinate 192,570,190 of NC_135238.1, forward strand.
CCTAGGCAGCTGCTGGCCAGTATGTCAGCAGGTGTCAGTGCCTGGGTCCACCGGAGAATCCTCCGGTTCTCCGGTTGGCCAGTCCGAGCCTGGTACTAGTCAAGACTTTCCCTTCTGATTTACTTTGAGTGATGCTTCTATGAACTGTTATTATTTTATTAGGCTATTGTATGTTGTGGTATACTATATACCGATTTTTTTATTATTTTGTGATTTGTTAATTTATTGGCATTGCTATAAGAAACCGAATAAATAGTAAAAAAGTATTTAATCACAAGAGTAGTTAAAATGTTGTTTTCAAATCATCCAGCTATAATTAAGTATATGACATGGTGTATATGGAGCTATCACAAAAATGCTGTCCGAGCCCTGAAGATGTCACTTGTAGGGCGAAACCTTAGGTCGGGCTACATATTTGTTGTCTGCCGCAAAGTGGACTGCTCCATACATATTTAAGTGCTGCTTTATCTACTCTGGTGATTATATTAAATAATGTCTTACTATTTATTCAGTACAGTGGATCTATGTTATATTCTGTCTGTCATGGTTCCCAATGGCAAGGGAACGTAAGAAACATATAAATAACGAACGAGCTCTCGGGTGATGGAAACTCAAGTTGACCGTGAGCGAAATCTACCACACAACTAATAGTGGCCAGGGAGCATACCTACGACTTCCTAGATGCCACGCGCCAGCCGGAGGACTAACTACACCTGGTAGAGGAAGAAACAGACCTGGCTTACCTCTAGGGAAATACCCCAAAAGATGATAGCAGCCCCCCACATGTAATAACGGTGAATTAAGAGGAAAAAACATACACAGTATGAAAGTAGATTTAGCAAAGAGAGGTCCACTTACTAGATAGCAGAAGGATACAAAAGAGGACTTCACGGTCAACTGAAAACCCTTTCAAAAACCATCCTGAAATTACTTTAAGACTCCTGTGTCAACTCATGACACAGGAGTGGCAATTTCAGCCCGCAAGAGCTTCCAGCTACAGAGAATTACAAAAACTGCAAACTGGACAAAAGATACAAAACAAAAGGACAAAGTCCACTTAGCTGATCAGCAGACTAGTAGCAGGAACATGCAACCGAAGGCTCTGGTTACAATGATGACCGGCAAGGAAATGACTGGAGAGCAAGGCTAAATAGGAAACTCCCAAACACTGATGGAAGCAGGTGAACAGAAGCAGCAAAGGCAAACAAGTCACCAGTACCACCAGCAACCACCAGGGGAGCCCAAAAAGCGGATACACAACAGTACCCTCCCCTTAAGGAGGGGGCACCGAACCCTCACAAGAACCGCCAGGGCGATCTGGATGAGCCCTATGAAAGGCACGAACCAAATCCGAGGCATGAACATCAGAGGCAGTTACCCAAGAATTATCTTCCTGACCATAGCCTTTCCATTTAACCAGATATTGAAGTCTCAGTCTGGAAATACGGGAGTCCAAGATCTTCTCTACGACGTACTCCAATTCACCCTCCACCAGCACAGGAGCAGGAGGTTCAGTAGAAGGAACCACCGGTACCTCATATCTCCGCAACAACGACCGATGGAACACATTATGGATAGCGAAAGATGCCGGGAGGTCCAAACGAAAGGAAACAGGGTTAAGAATCTCCAAAATCCTATAAGGACCGATGAACCGAGGCTTAAATTTGGGAGAAGAAACCCTCATAGGGACAAAACGGGAAGACAACCACACCAAGTCCCCAACGCGAAGGTATGGACCAACACGACGACGACGGTTAGCAAACTGCTGAGTCCTCTCCTGGGACAATTCCAAATTATCCACCACTTGTCCCCAAATCCGATGCAACCGATCCACCACCGCATCCACTCCAGGACAATCCGAAGATTCAACCTGACCAGATGAAAACCGCGGATGAAACCCTGAATTGCAAAAGAAAGGAGAAACCAAAGTGGCAGAACTAGCCCGATTATTAAGAGCAAACTCCGCCAACGGCAGAAAGGCAACCCAATCATCCTGATCCGCAGACACAAAACACCTCAAATAAGTCTCCAAAGTTTGATTAGTTCGCTCCGTCTGGCCATTGGTCTGAGGATGGAATGCAGACGAAAAGGACAAATCAATGCCCAACCTGGCACAGACTGCCCGCCAAAATCTAGACACGAACTGGGTACCCCTGTCAGAAACGATGTTTTCCGGAATACCATGCAAGCGAACCATATTTTGAAAAAACAGAGGGACCAACTCAGATGAGGAAGGCAACTTAGGCAATGGCACCAAATGAACCATTTTAGAAAAACGGTCACACACCATCCAGATGACAGACATCTTCTGAGAAACAGGGAGATCCGAGATAAAGTCCATAGAGATGTGCGTCCAAGGCCTCTTAGGAATAGGCAAGGGCAACAACAACCCACTAGCCCTAGAACAACAAGGCTTGGCCCGAGCACACACATCGCAAGACTGCACAAAAACACGCACATCTCAAGACAGGGAAGGCCACCAGAAGGATCTAGCCACCAAATCTCTGGTGCCAAAAATTCCCGGATGACCTGCCAGAGTAGAAGAATGAACTTCCAAGATGACTCTAGTGGTCCAATCGTCAGGAACAAACAGTCTACCAGACGGACAACGATCCGGTCTATCCGCCTGAAATTCTTGCAAAGCACGTCGCAAATCTGGAGAGACAGCAGACAAAACCACCCCATCCTTAAGGACACCAGCAGGTTCAGAATTCCCAGGAGAGTCAGGTTCAAAACTCCTAGAAAGAGCATCTGCCTTCACATTCCTAGAACCCGGTAAGTACGAGACCACAAAATTAAACCGGGAAAAGAACAACGACCAACGTGCCTGTCTAGGATTCAGGCGCCTGGCAGACTCCAAATAAATTAAATTCTTGTGATCAGTCAAAACTACCACCTGATGTCTGGCACCCTCAAGCCAATGACGCCACTCCTCAAATGCCCACTTCATGGCCAAAAGCTCCCGATTACCAACATCATAGTTTCGCTCGGCGGCCGAAAATTTTCGCGAAAAGAACGCACAAGGTCTCATCACTGAGCAGTCGGAACTTCTCTGCGACAAAACCGCCCCCGCTCCGATCTTGGAAGCATCGACCTCAACCTGAAAGGGAAGAGAAACATCAGGCTGGCGCAACACAGGGGCAGACAAAAAGCGGTGCTTAAGCTCCCGAAAGGCCTCCACAGCAGCAGGGGACCAATTGGCAACATCAGCACCCTTTTTAGTCAAATCCGTCAGAGGTTTAGCAACGCCAGAAAAACCAGCTATAAATCGACGATAAAAATTAGCAAAGCCCAAGAATTTCTGAAGACTCTTCAGAGAAGTAGGCTGCGTCCAGTCGTAAATAGCCCGAACCTTGACAGGGTCCATCTCAATAGAAGAAGGGGAAAAAATGTACCCCAAAAAGGAAATTTTTTGAACCCCAAAAACACACTTTGAACCCTTTACACACAAAGAATTCTCCCGCAAAACCTGAAAAACCCTCCTGACCTGCTGAACATGAGACTCCCAGTCATCAGAAAAAATCAAAATATCATCCAAGTACACAATCATAAATTTATCCAAATATTCACGGAAAATAACTGATAATGAACAAATCAAGGTTACAGACAAAATAAATTTGGACTGTAAAGTGCCAATTGAAATAGACTTGTCAAACTTCCTAGTACGTTTAGAGCATGCCGATATAACATGAGCAGAATCACCACAATAGAAGCATAACCCATTTTTACGCCTATAATTCTGCCGCTCGCTTCTGGACATAATTCTGTCACATTGCATTTTCTCTGGCATCTCTTCAGAAGATACCGCCAAATGGTGCACGGGTTTGCGCTCCCGCAAACGCCGATCAATCTGAATTGCCATTGTCATGGACTCATTCAGACCTGTAGGCGCAGGGAACCCGACCATAACATCCTTAACGGCATCAGAAAGGCCCTCTCTGAAATTTGCCGCTAAGGCGCACTCATTCCACTGAGTAAGCACAGACCATTTACGAAATTTTTGGCAGTATATCTCTGCTTCATCTTGCCCTTGAGATAGGGCTATCAAAGCTTTTTCAGCTTGAATCTCCAAATTAGGTTCCTCATAAAGCAACCTTAAAGCCAAGAAAAACGCATCCACATTGAGCAGCGCAGGATCCCCTGGTGCCAATGAAAATGCCCAATTTTGAGGGTCACCTCGCAGCAAAGAAATTACAATCTTGACCTGCTGGACAGGATCTCCTGAGGAGTGAGGTCTGAGGGAAAGGAATAATTTACAATTATATTTGAAATTCAGAAACCGAGATCTATCTCCGGAAAATACCTCTGGTGTAGGGATTTTAGGTTCAGAAATAGGAGTATGCATAACAAAATCTTGTAAATTTTGAACCTTCGTAGCAAGATTATTTAAACCTGCAGCCAAACTCTGAGGATCCATCTTTAAACAGGTGAGCTCAGAGCCATTCAAGGATTATAAGGAGAGAAAGGCAAAGGCAGTAATTAGAGCTGAAATACAACTGATCCAACTATGGAACAAGCATAGGGAAAAAGGGAAAAAAAAAAATTTTTTACAGACTTCTTTTTTCTCTCCTTTCTTCTGCCAATAAGTTTAACATTGGCCGGTCATACTGTCATGGTTCCCAATGGCAAGGGAACGTAAGAAACATATAAATAACGAACGAGCTCTCGGGTGATGGAAACTCAAGTTGACCGTGAGCTAAATCTACCACACAACTAATAGTGGCCAGGGAGCATACCTACGACTTCCTAGATGCCACGCGCCAGCCGGAGGACTAACTACACCTGGTAGAGGAAGAAACAGACCTGGCTTACCTATAGGGAAATACCCCAAAAGATGATAGCAGCCCCCCACATGTAATAACGGTGAATTAAGAGGAAAAAACATACACAGTATGAAAGTAGATTTAGCAAAGAGAGGTCCACTTACTAGATAGCAGAAGGATACAAAAGAGGACTTCACGGTCAACTGAAAACCCTTTCAAAAACCATCCTGAAATTACTTTAAGACTCCTGTGTCAACTCATGACACAGGAGTGGCAATTTCAGCCCGCAAGAGCTTCCAGCTACAGAGAATTACAAAAACTGCAATCTGGACAAAAGATACAAAACAAAAGGACAAAGTCCACTTAGCTGATCAGCAGACTAGTAGCAGGAACATGCAACCGAAGGCTCTGGTTACAATGATGACCGGTAGGGTTGAGCGACTTTCATTTTTTTAAGATCGAGTAGGGTTTTGGGAAACCCGATTTTGTCCAGAGTCGAGTCGAGTGCAGTCGGCCGATTATCGCTAAAAGTCGGGGATCGACCGAAACACGAAACCCAATGCAAGTCAATGGGGAAGCATAGTCGGCAGTGAGTGGAGGCCAGGAAAACACCTACAGTGCCCATTTTAATGCCAAAAACATCCATTCTTGTTTCTGAAGCTTGCCAATCTTAATTAACTGTATAATAATAGTTGGGCATAGGGAATTGGGGGAAAGTTGTGGGGGGAGTAGGGCTGGCTCAAGTTTTTCGTGGGCCCAGGAAATGCGGACTACGTCACGGCGGTGTTGCAGGGAAAGGTAAGTATTTAAAAGTTGCAAGTGCTGTGATCCTGAGCAAGCAGGGGGGGGCCCACTCGTTCGCATTGCCACTGGCACAGGGCCCCTCAAAGTACGGCGGTGTGTTTGCATGGCGGGGGCGCCTCCCACCAGCAGCGACACTTTTGCGTACTCTGAGGGGCCCTGTGCCAGTGACGTCGCCAACGAGTATGCCCCCCCACCTGATGAAGGAACCTGCACTCTCATCTGCACCTTCCTCTTTGTCCCTGTGTAAGGTGGTATAACATGCGGGAAGGGGAACCTTACTTTCAGCAGGGTCAGATTCTGGCTGTGTAGAGTACAAGGGGAATGTAGTGGTCTAGGTCAATGTACCAGCAGACTCATTTAGCAGTGGCTGGGCAATGGGCAGGATGAGGAGGAAACAGATATAGGGCCAAAGAATAAAGTAGGCTACATGCAGTTCAAAATTGGTAACAGGACTAAACAGGCGGCATTGCTTTGTTCAGTGGAGTAGCAAACCCAAGAGCAGCAGACACTGTTTCAAGGGCCTAACCACACTAGTAGGCCAAATGCAGTTTAATATCTGATAGTATAGGGCGAAAGCCAGAATGTGGAAGCTCAGCTTTGTTCAGTTGAGGACAACACCAGGGAGGGGCAGACACCTTTAGTAGGCCGGAAAAGCCTATTGCATTTTTTAAAATGGTAATTTGGAGCAGAAGGTTGAAGCTCAGCTTTATTTAGTTGAGGGCAACACCAGGGAGGGGCAGAAGCCGTTAGTAGGCCCTAACCACCATTTTTTTTTTTTTAAACCACTTAATGAGAGCCGGAAGGTTGAAGCTCAGCTTTATTTAGTTGAGGACAACACCAGGCAGGGGCACACAGACAGACACCTTTAGTAGGCCGGAAAAGCCTATTGCATTTTTTAAAATGGTAATTTGGAGCAGAAGGTTGAAGCTCAGCTTTATTTAGTTGAGGGCAACACCAGGGAGGGGCAGAAGCCGTTAGTAGGCCCTAACCACCATTTTTTTTTTTTTAAACCACTTAATGAGAGCCGGAAGGTTGAAGCTCAGCTTTATTTAGTTGAGGACAACACCAGGCAGGGGCACACAGACAGACACCTTTAGTAGGCCGGAAAAGCCTATTGCATTTTTTAAAATGGTAATTTGGAGCAGAAGGTTGAAGCTCAGCTTTATTTAGTTGAGGACAACACCAGGCAGGGGCACACAGACAGACACCTTTAGTAGGCCCGAAAAGCCTATTGCATTTTTTAAAATGGTAATTTGGAGCAGAAGGTTGAAGCTCAGCTTTATTTAGTTGAGGACAACACCAGGCAGGGGCACACAGACAGACACCTTTAGTAGGCCGGAAAAGCCTATTGCATTTTTTAAAATGGTAATTTGGAGCAGAAGGTTGAAGCTCAGCTTTATTTAGTTGAGGGCAACACCAGGGAGGGGCAGAAGCCGTTAGTAGGCCCTAACCACCCTTTTTTTTTTTTAAAACCACTTAATGAGAGCCGGAAGGTTGAAGCTCAGCTTTATTTAGTTGAGGACAACACCAGGCAGGGGCACACAGACAGACACCTTTAGTAGGCCGGAAAAGCCTATTGCATTTTTTAAAATGGTAATTTGGAGCAGAAGGTTGAAGCTCAGCTTTATTTAGTTGAGGGCAACACCAGGGAGGGGCAGAAGCCGTTAGTAGGCCCTAACCACCCTTTTTTTTTTTTAAAACCACTTAATGAGAGCCGGAAGGTTGAAGCTCAGCTTTATTTAGTTGAGGACAACACCAGGCAGGGGCACACAGACAGACACCTTTAGTAGGCCGGAAAAGCCTATTGCATTTTTTAAAATGGTAATTTGGAGCAGAAGGTTGAAGCTCAGCTTTATTTAGTTGAGGGCAACACCAGGGAGGGGCAGAAGCCGTTAGTAGGCCCTAACCACCATTTTTTTTTTTTAAAACCACTTAATGAGAGCCGGAAGGTTGAAGCTCAGCTTTATTTAGTTGAGGACAACACCAGGCAGGGGCACACAGACAGACACCTTTAGTAGGCCGGAAAAGCCTATTGCATTTTTTAAAATGGTAATTTGGAGCAGAAGGTTGAAGCTCAGCTTTATTTAGTTGAGGACAACACCAGGCAGGGGCACACAGACAGACACCTTTAGTAGGCCGGAAAAGCCTATTGCATTTTTTAAAATGGTAATTTGGAGCAGAAGGTTGAAGCTCAGCTTTATTTAGTTGAGGACAACACCAGGCAGGGGCACACAGACAGACACCTTTAGTAGGCCGGAAAAGCCTATTGCATTTTTTAAAATGGTAATTTGGAGCAGAAGGTTGAAGCTCAGCTTTATTTAGTTGAGGACAACACCAGGCAGGGGCACACAGACAGACACCTTTAGTAGGCCGGAAAAGCCTATTGCATTTTTTAAAATGGTAATTTGGAGCAGAAGGTTGAAGCTCAGCTTTATTTAGTTGAGGGCAACACCAGGGAGGGGCAGAAGCCGTTAGTAGGCCCTAACCACCATTTTTTTTTTTAAAACCACTTAATGAGAGCCGGAAGGTTGAAGCTCAGCTTTATTTAGTTGAGGACAACACCAGGCAGGGGCACACAGACAGACACCTTTAGTAGGCCGGAAAAGCCTATTGCATTTTTTAAAATGGTAATTTGGAGCAGAAGGTTGAAGCTCAGCTTTATTTAGTTGAGGGCAACACCAGGGAGGGGCAGAAGCCGTTAGTAGGCCCTAACCACCATTTTTTTTTTTAAAACCACTTAATGAGAGCCGGAAGGTTGAAGCTCAGCTTTATTTAGTTGAGGGCAACACCAGGGAGGGGCAGAAGCCGTTAGTAGGCCCTAACCAAAGTTGAAGGCCAAATGCAGTTTAATTTCTGATACTATAGGCCGAAAGCCAGAAGGTGGAAGCTCCGATTTAGACAGTGGAGGACAATTTGAATTAGGGACTGCAGACAGACTTAGTAGGCTGTCCCCTGTGGACCATGCATCCACCACATTAACCCATTGCGCCGTAATGGACACGTAATCTTCCGTGGCCATGCCTACAGGTCCATGCGTCTGTTGTCAGGTGCACCTTTGTACTCACAGATTGCCAGAGTGCATGGACAATGCGGTCTTCTACATGCTGGTGGAGGGTTGGGATGGCTTTTCTCGCAAAAGAAGTGTCGACTGGTTAGCTTGTAGCGTGGTACAGCGTAGTCCATCATGGCCTTATTAATAGTAAATAAAATATATAACTAGGCTCTATGAACTTTTAAATAGGTTCCAGGGGTACACGGGCAGCATTGGTGTGGTCAGTGGAGGAGTATTGCAAGTAGGGGCTGCAGACAGGCTATCAAAGTACTAAAATAACAAACAGTAGGCAGTCATGGCAGTTTTACATCGGTTACATGGATACACAGGCAGGCACTCCAGGCAGCATTGTGGTCAGTGGAGGAGTATTGCAAGTAGGGGCCGCAGACAGGCTATCAAAGGCCTAAAATAACAAACAATAGGCTCATTGCAGTTTTACAGCGGTTACATGGATAGACGGGCAGGCAGCTTGGTGGTGAGTGGAGGAGTATTTAAAGTAGGGACCGCAGACAGGCTATCAAAGGCCTAACATAACAAACAATAGGCTCATGGCAGTTTTACAGCGGTTACATGGATACACGGGCAGGCAGCTTGGTGGTCAGTGGAGGAGTATTTAAAGTAGGGACCGCAGACAGGCTTCAAAGGCCTAACATAAGAAAATGGGCTGGCTGTAGGCACTTTATAATTGGTTCCAGGGGTACACGGGCAGCAGTGGTCTGGCCAGTGGAGGACTAGTGGAAGGAGGGACCGCAGACAGGCTTCAAAGGCCTAACATAAGAAAATGGGCTGGCTGTAGGCACTTTATAATTGGTTCCAGGGGTACACGGGCAGCAGTGGTCTGGTCAGTGGAGGACTAGTGGAAGGAGGGACCGCAGACAGGCTTCAAAGGCCTAACATAAAAAAATGGGCTGGCTGTAGGCACTTTATAATTGGTTCCAGGGGTACACGGGCAGCAGTGGTCTGGCCAGTGGAGGACTAGTGGAAGGAGGGACCGCAGACAGGCTTCAAAGGCCTAAAATAACAAACAATAGGCTCATGGCAGTTTTACAGCGGTTACATGGATACACGGGCAGGCAGCTTGGTGGTCAGTGGAGGAGTATTTAAAGTAGGGACCGCAGACAGGCTTCAAAGGCCTAACATAAGAAAATGGGCTGGCTGTAGGCACTTTATAATTGGTTCCAGGGGTACACGGGCAGCAGTGGTCTGGTCAGTGGAGGACTAGTGGAAGGAGGGACCGCAGACAGGCTTCAAAGGCCTAACATAAAAAAATGGGCTGGCTGTAGGCACTTTATAATTGGTTCCAGGGGTACACGGGCAGCAGTGGTCTGGTCAGTGGAGGACTAGTGGAAGGAGGGACCGCAGACAGGCTTCAAAGGCCTAAAATAACAAACAATAGGCTCATGGCAGTTTTACAGCGGTTACATGGATACACGGGCAGGCAGCTTGGTGGTCAGTGGAGGAGTATTTAAAGTAGGGACCGCAGACAGGCTTCAAAGGCCTAACATAAGAAAATGGGCTGGCTGTAGGCACTTTATAATTGGTTCCAGGGGTACACGGGCAGCAGTGGTCTGGCCAGTGGAGGACTAGTGGAAGGAGGGACCGCAGACAGGCTTCAAAGGCCTAACATAAAAAAATGGGCTGGCTGTAGGCACTTTATAATTGGTTCCAGGGGTACACGGGCAGCAGTGGTCTGGTCAGTGGAGGACTAGTGGAAGGAGGGACCGCAGACAGGCTTCAAAGGCCTAAAATAACAAACAATAGGCTCATGGCAGTTTTACAGCGGTTACATGGATACACGGGCAGGCAGCTTGGTGGTCAGTGGAGGAGTATTTAAAGTAGGGACCGCAGACAGGCTTCAAAGGCCTAACATAACAAACAATAGGCTCATGGCAGTTTTACAGCGGTTACATGGATACACGGGCAGGCAGCTTGGTGGTCAGTGGAGGAGTATTTAAAGTAGGGACCGCAGACAGGCTTCAAAGGCCTAACATAAGAAAATGGGCTGGCTGTAGGCACTTTATAATTGGTTCCAGGGGTACACGGGCAGCAGTGGTCTGGCCAGTGGAGGACTAGTGGAAGGAGGGACCGCAGACAGGCTTCAAAGGCCTAACATAAAAAAATGGGCTGGCTGTAGGCACTTTATAATTGGTTCCAGGGGTACACGGGCAGCAGTGGTCTGGTCAGTGGAGGACTAGTGGAAGGAGGGACCGCAGACAGGCTTCAAAGGCCTAAAATAACAAACAATAGGCTCATGGCAGTTTTACAGCGGTTACATGGATACACGGGCAGGCAGCTTGGTGGTCAGTGGAGGAGTATTTAAAGTAGGGACCGCAGACAGGCTTCAAAGGCCTAACATAAGAAAATGGGCTGGCTGTAGGCACTTTATAATTGGTTCCAGGGGTACACGGGCAGCAGTGGTCTGGTCAGTGGAGGACTAGTGGAAGGAGGGACCGCAGACAGGCTTCAAAGGCCTAAAATAACAAACAATAGGCTCATGGCAGTTTTACAGCGGTTACATGGATACACGGGCAGGCAGCTTGGTGGTCAGCGGAGGAGTATTTAAAGTAGGGACCGCAGACAGGCTTCAAAGGCCTAACATAAGAAAATGGGCTGGCTGTAGGCACTTTATAATTGGTTCCAGGGGTACACGGGCAGCAGTGGTCTGGTCAGTGGAGGACTAGTGGAAGGAGGGACCGCAGACAGGCTTCAAAGGCCTAAAATAACAAACAATAGGCTCATGGCAGTTTTACAGCGGTTACATGGATACACGGGCAGGCAGCTTGGTGGTCAGTGGAGGAGTATTTAAAGTAGGGACCGCAGACAGGCTTCAAAGGCCTAACATAAGAAAATGGGCTGGCTGTAGGCACTTTATAATTGGTTCCAGGGGTACACGGGCAGCAGTGGTCTGGTCAGTGGAGGACTAGTGGAAGGAGGGACCGCAGACAGGCTTCAAAGGCCTAACATAAAAAAATGGGCTGGCTGTAGGCACTTTATAATTGGTTCCAGGGGTACACGGGCAGCAGTGGTCTGGTCAGTGGAGGACTAGTGGAAGGAGGGACCGCAGACAGGCTTCAAAGGCCTAAAATAACAAACAATAGGCTCATGGCAGTTTTACAGCGGTTACATGGATACACGGGCAGGCAGCTTGGTGGTCAGTGGAGGAGTATTTAAAGTAGGGACTGCAGACAGGCTTCAAAGGCCTAACATAAGAAAATGGGCTGGCTGTAGGCACTTTATAATTGGTTCCAGGGGTACACGGGCAGCAGTGGTCTGGTCAGTGGAGGACTAGTGGAAGGAGGGACCGCAGACAGGCTTCAAAGGCCTAACATAAAAAAATGGGCTGGCTGTAGGCACTTTATAATTGGTTCCAGGGGTACACGGGCAGCAGTGGTCTGGCCAGTGGAGGACTAGTGGAAGGAGGGACCGCAGACAGGCTTCAAAGGCCTAACATAAAAAAATGGGCTGGCTGTAGGCACTTTATAATTGGTTCCAGGGGTACACGGGCAGCAGTGGTCTGGTCAGGACTAGTGGAAGGAGGGACCGCAGACAGGCTTCAAAGGCCTAAAATAACAAACAATAGGCTCATGGCAGTTTTACAGCGGTTACATGGATACACGGGCAGCTTGGTGGTGAGTGGAGGAGTAGTGCAAGGAGTGTCTGTCCCAGTACTCCCAAAATATAAATAGATGTTAATGTCTCGCAAAACAACCAAAACAAAAAAAAAGGTGGCATACTTAGGTACAGGGGTGGGCTCATCTGCTGAGTTTCTGACATAGTAATTTGGCAGTAACTATTTAATGGTGCCAATATAGGACACAGACACAGACTACTTTAAGTTGCATCGTAGATGTCTACAAATTTGTATTGTCAGTGCCAGACATTGAATGATGTCAGCGAATAGACTAAAGATTGGTGGAGCTGTGCGACATAATTTTGCATGTGGTAGAGCACATTTTGAGCTGGGGTAGGGGGGAACTCTCTAGAGGCCGGCGGGACCGCCCCAGGGCCCCTCATGTTACAACGGTGTGTCTGACGTTGGGTGTGCACCACCACCGCCAGAGACACTACATTGTACTATGAGGGACCCAGTAGCAATGCCGTCAACCAAAAGCGAGCACACCCACCTCTTCAGACAAACAGCAGTCTCACGGGTGCTTGCGCCAAGTCGCGATACCACGGCCCCGTGTGGGGAGTTTGGCCATTTAGGGAGGTGTAAACATGTCGTATGCTGTACAATCAGCTGCAGCAAATTAGACATTAGAAAAGTAATTCACAGGCAAGAGCCTTTCATAGGAAAGCTAGGTGTCGGCCGGGCAAGGTGGGGCAAAAGATTTCGAAATCCAGTTGTGGTTCATTTTAATGAATGTTAGATCGTCAATAGGGTTGAGCGAAACGGGTCGATCATTTTCAAAAGTCGCCGACTTTTGGCTAAGTCGGCGTCTCATGAAACCCGATCCGACCCCTGTGCTTGTCGGCCATGCGGTACGCGACTTTCGCGCCAAAGTCGCGTTTCAATGACGCGAAAAGCGCCATTTCTCAGCCAATGAAGGTGAACGCAGAGTGTGGGCAGCGTGATGACATAGATCCTGGTCCCCACCATCTTAGAGAAGGGCATTGCAGTGATTGGCTTGCTGTCTGCGGCGTCACAGGGGCTATAAAGGGGCGTTCCCGCCGACCGCCATCTTACTGCTGCTGATCTGAGCTTAGGGACAGGTTGCTGCCGCTTCATCAGAAGCAGGGAGAGCGTTAGGCAGGGTCCACTAACCACCAAACCGCTTGTGCTGCAGCGATTTCCACTGTCCAACACCACCTTCGGTGTGCAGGAACAGTGGAAGCTATTTTTTTTTTTTTTTCCCCTCAGCGCTGTAGCTCATTGGGCTGCCCTAGAAGGCTCCGTGATAGCTGTATTGCTGTGTGTACGCCACTGTGGAAACCAACTGCTTTTTTCAAAGCACATATCCTCTTGTTCCTTCCTTTCTGCACAGCTATCTTTTTTGTTTGTCCACACTTTTTATTTAATTTGTGCATCAGTCCACTCCTATTGCTGCCTGCCATACCTGGCTTACATTACTGCAGGGAGATAGTAATTGTAGGACAGTTTTTTTTTTTTTTTTGTTTTTTTTTTGTGGGAGATTAAGATTGGCATTTCTGCTACAGTGCCATCCCTGTGTGTGCCATCTCTCACTGAGTGGGCCATAGAAAGCCTATTTATTTTTTCCGTGATTTGTGTTCTAAAATCTACCTCAACACAGAAACACTACATCAATCAGTGGGAGAAAAATATTGGCCTCAGTCAGGGCTTGTGTGCCACTGCTGTGTGTGCGCTATCTCTCATTCAGTGGGCTATAGCAAGCCTATATTTTTTTTTTTTTTTTTTTTTTAATATTATTTGGTTTCAAAAGTCTCCCTGAAAAAAAAAAAAAACCTAAAAAAACAGTGGGAGAGTAATATTGCCCTTTCAGCTTGTGTGCCAGTCTTGACTCCTGGGTGTGCCACCTCTCTCCCTCTCATTCAGTGGGCCATAGAAAGCCTATTTATTTTTTTTTTTAAATATTATTGGGTTTCTAAAGTCTCCCTGAAAAAAACAAAAAATACATAAAAAAACAGTGGGAGAGTAATATTGCCCTTTCAGCTTGTGTGCCAGTCTTGACTCCTGGGTGTGCCACCTCTCTCCCTTTCATTCAGTGGGCCATAGAAAGCCTATTTATTTTTTCCGTGATTTGTGTTCTAAATTCTACCTCAACACAAAAACACTACATCAATCAGTGGGAGAAAAATATTGGCCTCAGTCAGGGCTTGTGTGCCACTGCTGTGTGTGCTATCTCTCATTCAGTGGGCTATAGCAAGCCTATTTTTTTTTTTTTTTTTTTTTTTTTAATATTATTTGGTTTCTAAAGTCTCCCTGAAAAAAAAAAAAAACCTAAAAAAACAGTGGGAGAGTAATATTGCCCTTTCAGCTTGTGTGCCAGTCTTGACTCCTGGGTGTGCCACCTCTCTCCCTCTCATTCAGTGGGCCATAGAAAGCCTATTTATTTTTTTTTTTAAATATTATTGGGTTTCTAAAGTCTCCCTGAAAAAACAAAAAATACATAAAAAAACAGTGGGAGAGTAATATTGCCCTTTCAGCTTGTGTGCCAGTCTTGACTCCTGGGTGTGCCACCTCTCTCCCTTTCATTCAGTGGGCCATAGAAAGCCTATTTTTTTTTTTTTTAATATTATTTGGTTTCTAATTCTCCCTGAAAAAAAAAAAAAAACCTAAAAAAACAGTGGGAGAGTAATATTGCCCTTTCAGCTTGTGTGCCAGTCTTGACTCCTGGGTGTGCCACCTCTCTCCCTCTCATTCAGTGGGCCATAGAAAGCCTATTTATTTTTTTTTTTAAATATTATTGGGTTTCTAAAGTCTCCCTGAAAAAACAAAAAATACATAAAAAAACAGTGGGAGAGTAATATTGCCCTTTCAGCTTGTGTGCCAGTCTTGACTCCTGGGTGTGCCACCTCTCTCCCTTTCATTCAGTGGGCCATAGAAAGCCTATTTTTTTTTTTTTTAATATTATTTGGTTTCTAATTCTCCCTGAAAAAAAAAAAAAAACCTAAAAAAACAGTGGGAGAGTAATATTGCCCTTTCAGCTTGTGTGCCAGTCTTGACTCCTGGGTGTGCCACCTCTCTCCCTCTCATTCAGTGGGCCATAGAAAGCCTTTTTTTTTTTTGGTTTTTTTAATATTATTTGGTTTCTAAAGTCTCCCTGAAAAAAACAAAAAAAACATAAAAAAACAGTGGGAGAGTAATATTGCCCTTTCAGCTTGTGTGCCAGTCTTGACTCCTGGGTGTGCCACCTCTCTCCCTTTCATTCAGTGGGCCATAGAAAGCCTATTTTTTTTTTTTTTAATATTATTTGGTTTCTAATTCTCCCTGAAAAAAAAAAAAAAACCTAAAAAAACAGTGGGAGAGTAATATTGCCCTTTCAGCTTGTGTGCCAGTCTTGACTCCTGGGTGTGCCACCTCTCTCCCTCTCATTCAGTGGGCCATAGAAAGCCTTTTTTTTTTTTGGTTTTTTTAATATTATTTGGTTTCTAAAGTCTCCCTGAAAAAAACAAAAAAAACATAAAAAAACAGTGGGAGAGTAATATTGCCCTTTCAGCTTGTGTGCCAGTCTTGACTCCTGGGTGTGCCACCTCTCTCCCTTTCATTCAGTGGGCCATAGAAAGCCTATTTTTTTTTTTTTTAATATTATTTGGTTTCTAATTCTCCCTGAAAAAAAAAAAAAAACCTAAAAAAACAGTGGGAGAGTAATATTGCCCTTTCAGCTTGTGTGCCAGTCTTGACTCCTGGGTGTGCCACCTCTCTCCCTCTCATTCAGTGGGCCATAGAAAGCCTTTTTTTTTTTTGGTTTTTTTAATATTATTTGGTTTCTAAAGTCTCCCTGAAAAAAACAAAAAAAACATAAAAAACAGTGGGAGAGTAATATTGCCCTTTCAGCTTGTGCGCCAGTCTTGACTCCTGGTTGTGCCACCTCTCTCTCTCTAATTGTGGGCCATAGAAAGCCTTTTTTTTTTTTTTTTTTAATATTATTTGGTTTCTAAAGTCTCCCTGAGAAAAAAAAATAAATAAATTAGGTGGGAGATTAATATTGACATTAGTGCTTGAGTGACAGTCCTGCGTGTGTGTCATCTCTGTGATTTTGTGCCACAGAAAACAGAGTGTGTAACATTGTGCCTGATTTTCCTTGTGGTCTCACCAACCTGTTAAGGGATATTGAAATCATACTGAAGTTATAGCTCACCGTGTAAGTTGTTTGATAGCAACAAATAAAGTTACTTTGGTTAAGATTTTAAAACAATGAGGAAGTCTGGTGCAAGAGGTCGTCGTGGGCGTTCATTGTCAGCTGGTAATGATGGTAGTGGTAGTGGAGCATCAGGTGGTCGTGGGGATAAAAATATTCCACCTAAGTCTGGAGCTGTGGAGCCAGTTTCGTCGTCAGGCTACACAAGGCCTCGAACGCTCTCTTTTCTGGGAGTAGGAAAACCGCTTTTAAAGGCGGAGCAGCAACAGCAAGTTTTGGCTTACATTGCAGACTCAGCCTCTAGCTCTTTTGCCTCCTCTTCCGAAACTGGTAAATGTAAAAGCAGCGCGTCGCTTGTGGATGTTCACGGTCAGGGACAAGTCGCTTCCTTGTCCTCCTCAGCAAAAACTACAACAAGAGAGAAGGATGCAGCAGGCGACACAACGGGTCACTCCATGGAGCTCTTTACACATACCGTCCCTGGCTTAGAAAGTGAAACATTTAACAGGCCATGCCCATTACAAGTATATTCTGACATGGAGTGCACTGATGCACAGCCACAGCCAGAGTACTATGCTGCTCCTTTGACTCAGACCACCACATTGCCCTCTCAGGGTACAGATCCACAATCAGACCCTGATGAGACTATGTTGCCCCGCCACGAACGCTATACCACCGACCGACACAGTGACACAGACGAAGTTGCACACGAGCTCGAAGAGGAGGTAATAGATGACCCAGTTATTGACCCCGATTGGCAGCCATTGGGGGAACAGGGTGCAGGCGGCAGTAGTTCAGAAGCGGAGGTGGAGGAGGGGCCGCAGCAGGCATCAACATCGCAACAGGTTCCATCTGCCGGGCCCGTATCTGGACCAAAACGCGTGTCAAAGCCAAAACCTGTTGGAGCACAGCGTTGCCATCCGGTTAAAGCTCAGTCTGCAATCCCTGAAAAGGGATCAGAGTCTAGGAAGAGTGCAGTCTGGCATTTTTTTAAACAACATCCAACTGATCAGCGCAAAGTCATCTGTCAAAAATGTTCAACTAGCTTAAGCAGAGGTCAGAATCTGAAAAGTCTAAATACTAGTTGCATGCATAGACACTTAACCACCATGCATTCTCAAGCCTGGACTAACTACCAAACGTCCCTCAAGGTTGTAGCACCCTCGGCCAATGAAGCTAGTCAGCAACGCAACATCCCTTCCGTCACTGTAAGGCCACCATTTTCCGCACCACCGGCAGTATCTGTGCAGGTTTCTTTGCCAGCCAAAAGCAGTCAGGGTCAGGGAATCACCAGTTTTGTAGGAGGAAATATTGCATGTAGGGCACCGGCGGAAACAATACCGTCTCCAACCGTCTCTCAGTCTGCCATGTCCACCGGCACACCCGAAAGTTCCACGATCTACAGCTCTCCAGTCCAGCTCACCCTACATGAGACTCTGGTTAGAAAAAGGAAGTACTTATCCTCGCATCCGCGTACACAGGGTTTTAACGCCCACATAGCTAGACTAATCTCGTTAGAGATGATGCCCTACCGGTTAGTTGAAAGCGAAGCTTTCAAAGCCCTGATGGAGTACGCTGAACCACGATACGAGCTACCCAGTCGACACTTTTTTTCCAGAAAAGCCATCCCAGCCCTGCACCAGCATGTTAAACAGCGCATCGTCCATGCACTCAGGCAATCTGTGAGTACAAAGGTGCACCTGACTACAGATGCATGGACCAGTAGGCATGGCCAGGGACGTTATGTGTCCATCACGGCACACTGGGTGAATGTGGTGGATGCAGGGTCCACAGGCGACATCAATTTAGGGACAGTTGTGCCTAGCCCACGGTCTAGGAAACAGTTGGCTGTAGGCGTTCGCACCCCCTCCTCCTCCTCCTCGTCCTCCTGCAGAAGCTACAGCTCTTCCACAGAACGCAGTCGGCCAACCACTCCATCGGCAGATGACACTGTTGCACACCAGTTGTCCCATTATGGGCCAGCTACTGCCAAGCGTCAGCAGGCTGTATTGGCTATGAAGTGTTTGGGCGACAACAGACACACCGCGGAAGTTCTGTCCGAGTTCTTGCAACAAGAAACGCAGTCGTGGCTGGGCACAGTAGATCTTGAGGCAGGCAAGGTAGTGAGTGATAACGGAAGGAATTTCATGGCTGCCATCTCCCTTTCCCAACTGAAACACATTCCTTGCCTGGCTCACACCTTAAACCTGGTGGTGCAGTGCTTATTGAAAACTTATCCTGGGTTCTCCGACCTGCTCCTCAAAGTGCGTGCACTTTGCTCACATATCCGACGTTCGCCTGTACACGCCAGCCGTATGCAAACCTATCAGCGGTCTTTGAACCTTCCCCAGCATCGCCTAATCATAGACGTTGCAACAAGGTGGAACTCAACACTGCACATGCTTCAGAGACTGTGCGAACAGAGGCGTGCTGTTATTTATTTGTGGGAGGATACACGGGCAGGCAGTAGGATGGCAGACATGGAGTTGTCAGGTGTGCAGTGGTCGAAGATACAAGACATGTGTCAAGTCCTTCAGTGTTTTGAGGAATGCACACGGCTGGTTAGTGCAGACAACGCCGTAATAAGCATGAGCATCCCCCTAATGCGTCTGCTGATGCAAAGTTTGACGCACATAAAGGAGCAGGCGTCTGCACCAGAGGAAGAGGGAAGCCTTGATGACAGTCAGCCATTGTCTGGTCAGGGCAGTGTACAGGACGAGGTAGCGGGCGAAGAGGAGGTGGAGGACGAGGAGGATGATGGGGATGAGTATATTTTTAATGCGGAAACTTTCACGGGGGCACAGGAAATTGGTTGCGTGTCACGGCCGGGTTCTGGTTTTTTGAGGGACACAAGTGACGTAGATTTGCCTGCAACTGCCCCTCAACCAATCACAACCGGAGATTTGACAACTGGAACTTTGGCCCACATGGCGGATTATGCCTTACGTATCCTAAAAAGGGACACACGCATTACGAAAATGATGAACGATGACGATTACTGGTTGGCCTGCCTCCTTGATCCACGCTATAAAGGCAAATTGCAAAATATTATGCCACATGAGAACTTGGAACTAATATTAGCAACCAAACAATCAACTCTTGTTGACCGTTTGCTTCAGGCATTCCCAGCACACAGCGCACGTGATCGTTCTCACACGAGCTCCAGGGGGCAGCAGACTAGGAGTGTTAGGGGTGCACACATCAGAAGTGGCGTTGGACAGAGGGGTTTTCTGACCAGGTTGTGGAGTGATTTTGCTATGACCGCAGACAGGACAGGTACTGCTGCATCAATTGAAAGTGACAGGAGACAACATTTGTCCAGTATGGTTACTAACTATTTTTCATCCCTTATCGATGTTCTCCCTCAACCGTCATTCCCATTTGATTACTGGGCCTCCAAATTAGACACCTGGCCAGAATTGGCAGAATATGCATTGCAGGAGCTTGCTTGCCCGGCAGCAAGTGTCCTATCAGAAAGAGTATTCAGTGCTGCAGGGTCAATATTAACCGAAAAAAGGACTCGTCTGGCTACCCAAAATGTTGACGATCTAACATTCATTAAAATGAACCACAACTGGATTTCAAAATCTTTTGCCCCACCTTGCCCGGCCGACACCTAGCTTTCCTATGAAAAGCTCTTGCCTGTGAATTACTTTTCTAATGTCTAATTTGCTGCTGCAGATTGTACAGCATACGACATGTTTACACCTCCCTAAATGGCCAAACTCCCCACACGGGGCCGTGGTATCGCGACTTGGCGCAAGCACCCGTGAGACTGCTGTTTGTCTGAAGAGGTGGGTGTGCTCGCTTTTGGTTGACGGCATTGCTACTGGGTCCCTCATAGTACAATGTAGTGTCTCTGGCGGTGGTGGTGCGCACCCAACGTCAGACACACCGTTGTAACATGAGTGGCCCTGGGGCGGTCCCGCCGGCCTCAAGAGAGTTCCCCCCTACCCCAGCTCAAACTGGGCTCTACTACGTGCAAAATTATGTCGCACAGCTCCACCAATCTTTAGTCTATTCGCTGACATCATTCAATGTCTGGCACTGACAATACAAATTTGTAGACATCTATGATGCAACTTAAAGTAGTCTGTGTCTGTGTCCTATATTGGCACCATTAAATAGTTACTGCCAAATTACTATGTCAGAAACACAGCAGATGAGCCCACCCCTGTACCTAAGTATGCCATCTTTTTTTTTGTTTTGGTTGTTTTGCGAGACATTAACATCTATTTATATTTTGGGAGTACTGGGACAGACACTCCTTGCACTACTCCTCCACTCAGCACCAAGCTGCCTGCCCGTGTATCCATGTAACCGCTGTAAAACTGCCATGAGCCTATTGTTTGTTATTTTAGGCCTTTGATAGCCTGTCTGCGGTCCCTACTCCTCCACTGACCACCAAGCTGCCTGCCCGTGTATCCATGTAACCGCTGTAAAACTGCCATGAGCCTATTGTTTGTTATTTTAGGCCTTTGAAGCCTTTCTGCGCTCCCTCCTTCCACTAGTCCTCCACTGACCAGACCACTGCTGCCCGTGTACCCCTGGAACCAATTTTAAAGTGCCTACAGCCAGCCCATTTTATTGTGTTAGGCCTTCGAAGCCTGTCTGCGGTCCATACTTCCACTAGTCCTCCACTGACCAGACCACTGCTGCCCGTGTACCCCTGGAACCAATTTTAAAGTGCCTACAGCCAGCCCATTTTATTGTGTTAGGCCTTCGAAGCCTGTCTGCGGTCCCTCCTTCCACTAGGCCTCCACTGACCAGACCACTGCTGCCCGTGTACCCCTGGAACCAATTTTAAAGTGCCTACAGCCAGCCCATTTTATTGTGTTAGGCCTTCGAAGCCTGTCTGCGGTCCATACTTTAAATACTCCTCCACTCACCACCAAGCTGCCTGCCCGTGTATCCATGTAACCGCTGTAAAACTGCCATGAGCCTATTGTTTGTTATGTTAGGCCTTTGATAGCCTGTCTGCGGTCCCTACTTTAAATACTCCTCCACTCACCACCACCAAGCTGCCTGCCCGTGTATCCATGTAACCGCTGTGAAACTGCCATGAGCCTATTGTTTTTTTATGTTAGGCCTTTGATAGCCTGTCTGCGGTCCCTACTTTAAATACTCCTCCACTCACCACCACCAAGCTGCCTGCCCGTGTATCCATGTAACCGCTGTAAAACTGCCATGAGCCTATTGTTTGTTATTTTAGGCCTTTGAAGCCTTTCTGCGCTCCCTCCTTCCACTAGTCCTCCACTGACCAGACCACTGCTGCCCGTGTACCCCTGGAACCAATTTTAAAGTGCCTACAGCCAGCCCATTTTATTGTGTTAGGCCTTCGAAGCCTGTCTGCGGTCCATACTTCCACTAGGCCTCCACTGACCAGACCACTGCTGCCCGTGTACCCCTGGAACCAATTTTAAAGTGCCTACAGCCAGCCCATTTTATTGTGTTAGGCCTTCGAAGCCTGTCTGCGGTCCATACTTCCACTAGGCCTCCACTGACCAGACCACTGCTGCCCGTGTACCCCTGGAACCAATTTTAAAGTGCCTACAGCCAGCCCATTTTATTGTGTTAGGCCTTCGAAGCCTGTCTGCGGTCCCTCCTTCCACTAGGCCTCCACTGACCAGACCACTGCTGCCCGTGTACCCCTGGAACCAATTTTAAAGTGCCTACAGCCAGCCCATTTTATTGTGTTAGGCCTTCGAAGCCTGTCTGCGGTCCATACTTTAAATACTCCTCCACTCACCACCAAGCTGCCTGCCCGTGTATCCATGTAACCGCTGTAAAACTGCCATGAGCCTATTGTTTGTTATGTTAGGCCTTTGATAGCCTGTCTGCGGTCCCTACTTTAAATACTCCTCCACTCACCACCACCAAGCTGCCTGCCCGTGTATCCATGTAACCGCTGTAAAACTGCCATGAGCCTATTGTTTGTTATGTTAGGCCTTTGATAGCCTGTCTGCGGTCCTTACTTTAAATACTCCTCCACTCACCACCTAGCTGCCTGTGTATCCATGTAACCGATGTAAAACTGCCATGACTGCCTACTGTTTGTTATTTTAGGCCTTTGATAGCCTGTCTGCGGCCCCTACTTGCAATACTCCTCCACTGACCACAATGCTGCCTGGAGTGCCTGCCTGTGTATCCATGTAACCGATGTAAAACTGCCATGACTGCCTACTGTTTGTTATTTTAGGCCTTTGATAGCCTGTCTGCGGCCCCTACTTGCAATACTCCTCCACTGAGCACAATGCTGCCTGGAGTGCCTGCCTGTGTATCCATGTAACCGATGTAAAACTGCCATGACTGCCTACTGTTTGTTATTTTAGGCCTTTGATAGCCTGTCTGCAGCCCCTACTTGCAATACTCCTCCACTGACCACACCAATGCTGCCCGTGTACCCCTGGAACCTATTTAAAAGTTCATAGAGCCTAGTTATATATTTTATTTACTATTAATAAGGCCATGATGGACTACGCTGTACCACGCTACAAGCTAACCAGTCGACACTTCTTTTGCGAGAAAAGCCATCCCAACCCTCCACCAGCATGTAGAAGACCGCATTGTCCATGCACTCTGGCAATCTGTGAGTACAAAGGTGCACCTGACAACAGACGCATGGACCTGTAGGCATGGCCACGGAAGATTACGTGTCCATTACGGCGCAATGGGTTAATGTGGTGGATGCATGGTCCACAGGGGACAGCCTACTAAGTCTGTCTGCAGTCCCTAATTCAAATTGTCCTCCACTGTCTAAATCGGAACTTCCACCTTCTGGCTTTCGGCCTATAGTATCAGAAATTAAACTGCATTTGGCCTTCAACTTTGGTTAGGGCCTACTAACGGCTTCTGCCCCTCCCTGGTGTTGTCCTCAACTAAATAAAGCTGAGCTTCAACCTTCCGGCTCTCATTATGTGGTTTTAAAAAAAAAAATGGTGGTTAGGGCCTACTAACGGCTTCTGCCCCTCCCTGGTGTTGTCCTCAACTAAATAAAGCTGAGCTTCAACCTTCCGGCTCTCATTAAGTGGTTTTTAAAAAAAAATGGTGGTTAGGGCCTACTAACGGCTTCTGCCCCTCCCTGGTGTTGTCCTCAACTAAATAAAGCTGAGCTTCAACCTTCCGGCTCTCATTAAGTGGTTTTAAAAAAAAAAAAAATGGTGGTTAGGGCCTACTAACGGCTTCTGCCCCTCCCTGGTGTTGTCCTCAACTAAATAAAGCTGAGCTTCAACCTTCCGGCTCTCATTAAGTGGTTTTAAAAAAAAAAAAAATGGTGGTTAGGGCCTACTAACGGCTTCTGCCCCTCCCTGGTGTTGTCCTCAACTAAATAAAGCTGAGCTTCAACCTTCCGGCTCTCATTATGTGGTTTAAAAAAAAAAAATGGTGGTTAGGGCCTACTAACGGCTTCTGCCCCTCCCTGGTGTTGTCCTCAACTAAATAAAGCTGAGCTTCAACCTTCCGGCTCTCATTAAGTGGTTTTAAAAAAAAAATGGTGGTTAGGGCCTACTAACGGCTTCTGCCCCTCCCTGGTGTTGTCCTCAACTAAATAAAGCTGAGCTTCAACCTTCCGGCTCTCATTAAGTGGTTTTAAAAAAAAAAAAAATGGTGGTTAGGGCCTACTAACGGCTTCTGCCCCTCCCTGGTGTTGTCCTCAACTAAATAAAGCTGAGCTTCAACCTTCCGGCTCTCATTAAGTGGTTTTAAAAAAAAAATGGTGGTTAGGGCCTACTAACGGCTTCTGCCCCTCCCTGGTGTTGTCCTCAACTAAATAAAGCTGAGCTTCAACCTTCCGGCTCTCATTAAGTGGTTTTAAAAAAAAAAAAAATGGTGGTTAGGGCCTACTAACGGCTTCTGCCCCTCCCTGGTGTTGTCCTCAACTAAATAAAGCTGAGCTTCAACCTTCCGGCTCTCATTAAGTGGTTTTAAAAAAAAAATGGTGGTTAGGGCCTACTAACGGCTTCTGCCCCTCCCTGGTGTTGTCCTCAACTAAATAAAGCTGAGCTTCAACCTTCCGGCTCTCATTAAGTGGTTTTAAAAAAAAAAAAAATGGTGGTTAGGGCCTACTAACGGCTTCTGCCCCTCCCTGGTGTTGTCCTCAACTAAATAAAGCTGAGCTTCAACCTTCCGGCTCTCATTAAGTGGTTTTAAAAAAAAAATGGTGGTTAGGGCCTACTAACGGCTTCTGCCCCTCCCTGGTGTTGTCCTCAACTAAATAAAGCTGAGCTTCAACCTTCCGGCTCTCATTAAGTGGTTTTAAAAAAAAAAAAAATGGTGGTTAGGGCCTACTAACGGCTTCTGCCCCTCCCTGGTGTTGCCCTCAACTAAATAAAGCTGAGCTTCAACCTTCTGCTCCAAATTACCATTTTAAAAAATGCAATAGGCTTTTCCGGCCTACTAAAGGTGTCTGCCCCTCCCTGGTGTTGTCCTCAACTGAACAAAGCTGAGCTTCCACATTCTGGCTTTCGCCCTATACTATCAGATATTAAACTGCATTTGGCCTACTAGTGTGGTTAGGCCCTTGAAACAGTGTCTGCTGCTCTTGGGTTTGCTACTCCACTGAACAAAGCAATGCCGCCTGTTTAGTCCTGTTACCAATTTTGAACTGCATGTAGCCTACTTTATTCTTTGGCCCTATATCTGTTTCCTCCTCATCCTGCCCATTGCCCAGCCACTGCTAAATGAGTCTGCTGGTACATTGACCTAGACCACTACATTCCCCTTGTACTCTACACAGCCAGAATCTGTCCCTGCTGAAAGTAAGGTTCCCCTTCCCGCATGTTATACCACCTTACACAGGGACAAAGAGGAAGGTGCAGATGAAAGTGCAGGTTCCTTCATCAGGTGGGGGGGCATACTCGTTGGCGACGTCACTGGCACAGGGCCCCTCAGAGTACGCAAAAGTGTCGCTGCTGGTGGGAGGCGCCCCCGCCATGCAAACACACCGCCGTACTTTGAGGGGCCCTGTGCCAGTGGCAATGCGAACGAGTGGGCCCCCCCTGCTTGCTCAGGATCACAGCACTTGCAACTTTTAAATACTTACCTTTCCCTGCAACACCGCCGTGACGTAGTCCGCATTTCCTGGGCCCACGAAAAACTTGAGCCAGCCCTACTCCCCCCACAACTTTCCCCCAATTCCCTATGCCCAACTATTATTATACAGTTAATTAAGATTGGCAAGCTTCAGAAACAAGAATGGATGTTTTTGGCATTAAAATGGGCACTGTAGGTGTTTTCCTGGCCTCCACTCACTGCCGACTATGCTTCCCCATTGACTTGCATTGGGTTTCGTGTTTCGGTCGATCCCCGATTTTTAGCGATAATCGGCCGACTGCACTCGACTCGACTCTGGACAAAATCGGGTTTCCCAAAACCCTACTCGATCTTAAAAAAATGAAAGTCGCTCAACCCTAATCGTCAACATTTTGGGTAGCCAGACGAGTCCATTTTCGGTTAATATTGAACCTGCAGCACTGAATACTCTTTCTGATAGGACACTTGCTGCCGGGCAAGCAAGCTCCTGCAATGCATATTCTGCCAATTCTGGCCAGGTGTCTAATTTGGAGGCCCAGTAATCAAATGGGAATGACGGTTGAGGGAGAACATCGATAAGGGATGAAAAATAGCTCCTTTATGTGCGTCAAACTTTGCATCAGCAGACGCATTAGGGGGATGCTCATGCTTATTACGGCGTTGTCTGCACTAACCAGCCGTGTGCATTCCTCAAAACACTGAAGGACTTGACACATGTCTTGTATCTTAGACCACTGCACACCTGACAACTCCATGTCTGCCATCCTACTGCCTGCCCGTGTATCCTCCCACAAATAAATAACAGCACGCCTCTGTTCGCACAGTCTCTGAAGCATGTGCAGTGTTGAGTTCCACCTTGTTGCAACGTCTATGATTAGGCGATGCTGGGGAAGGTTCAAAGACCGCTGATAGGTCTGCATACGGCTGGCGTGTACAGGCGAACGTCGGATATGTGAGCAAAGTGCACGCACTTTGAGGAGCAGGTCGGAGAACCCAGGATAAGTTTTCAATAAGCACTGCACCACCAGGTTTAAGGTGTGAGCCAGGCAAGGAATGTGTTTCAGTTGGGAAAGGGAGATGGCAGCCATGAAATTCCTTCCGTTATCACTCACTACCTTGCCTGCCTCAAGATCTACTGTGCCCAGCCACGACTGTGTTTCTTGTTGCAAGAACTCGGACAGAACTTCCGCGGTGTGTCTGTTGTCGCCCAAGCACTTCATAGCCAATACAGCCTGCTGACGCTTGGCAGTAGCTGGCCCATAATGGGACAACTGGTGTGCAACAGTGTCATCTGCCGATGGAGTGGTTGGCAGACTGCGTTCTGTGGAAGAGCTGTAGCTTCTGCAGGAGGACGAGGAGGAGGAGGAGGAGGGGGGGTGCGAACGCCTACAGCCAACTGTTTCCTAGACCGTGGGCTAGGCACAACTGTCCCTAAATTGATGTCGCCTGTGGACCCTGCATCCACCACATTCACCCAGTGTGCCGTGATGGACACATAACGTCCCTGGCCATGCCTACTGGTCCATGCATCTGTAGTCAGGTGCACCTTTGTACTCACAGATTGCCTGAGTGCATGGACGATGCGCTGTTTAACATGCTGGTGCAGGGCTGGGATGGCTTTTCTGGAAAAAAAGTGTCGACTGGGTAGCTCGTATCGTGGTTCAGCGTACTCCATCAGGGCTTTGAAAGCTTCGCTTTCAACTAACCGGTAGGGCATCATCTCTAACGAGATTAGTCTAGCTATGTGGGCGTTAAAACCCTGTGTACGCGGATGCGAGGATAAGTACTTCCTTTTTCTAACCAGAGTCTCATGTAGGGTGAGCTGGACTGGAGAGCTGGAGATCGTGGAACTTTCGGGTGTGCCGGTGTACATGGCAGACTGAGAGACGGTTGGAGACGGTATTGTTTCCGCCGGTGCCCTAGATGCAATATTTCCTCCTACAAAACTGGTGATTCCCTGACCCTGACTGCTTTTGGCTGGCAAAGAAACCTGCACAGATACTGCCGGTGGTGCGGAAAATGGTGGCCTTACAGTGACGGAAGGGATGTTGCGTTGCTGACTAGCTTCATTGGCCGAGGGTGCTACAACCTTGAGGGACGTTTGGTAGTTAGTCCAGGCTTGAAAATGCATGGTGGTTAAGTGTCTATGCATGCAACTAGTATTTAGACTTTTCAGATTCTGACCTCTGCTTAAGCTAGTTGAACATTTTTGACAGATGACTTTGCGCTGATCAGTTGGATGTTGTTTAAAAAAATGCCAGACTGCACTCTTCCTAGACTCGGATCCCTTTTCAGGGATTGCAGACTGAGCTTTAACCGGATGGCAACGCTGTGCTCCAACAGGTTTTGGCTTTGACACGCGTTTTGGGCCAGATACGGGCCCGGCAGATGGAACCTGTTGCGATGTTGATGCCTGCTGCGGCCCCTCCTCCACCTCCGCTTCTGAACTACTGCCGCCTGCACCCTGTTCCCCCAATGGCTGCCAATCGGGGTCAATAACTGGGTCATCTATTACCTCCTCTTCGAGCTCGTGTGCAACTTCGTCTGTGTCACTGTGTCGGTCGGTGGTATAGCGTTCGTGGCGGGGCAACATAGTCTCATCAGGGTCTGATTGTGGATCTGTACCCTGAGAGGGCAATGTGGTGGTCTGAGTCAAAGGAGCAGCATAGTACTCTGGCTGTGGCTGTGCATCAGTGCACTCCATGTCAGAATATACTTGTAATGGGCATGGCCTGTTAAATGTTTCACTTTCTAAGCCAGGGACGGTATGTGTAAAGAGCTCCATGGAGTGACCCGTTGTGTCGCCTGCTGCATCCTTCTCTCTTGTTGTAGTTTTTGCTGAGGAGGACAAGGAAGCGACTTGTCCCTGACCGTGAACATCCACAAGCGACGCGCTGCTTTTACATTTACCAGTTTCGGAAGAGGAGGCAAAAGAGCTAGAGGCTGAGTCTGCAATGTAAGCCAAAACTTGCTGTTGCTGCTCCGCCTTTAAAAGCGGTTTTCCTACTCCCAGAAAAGAGAGCGTTCGAGGCCTTGTGTAGCCTGACGACGAAACTGGCTCCACAGCTCCAGACTTAGGTGGAATATTTTTATCCCCACGACCACCTGATGCTCCACTACCACTACCATCATTACCAGCTGACAATGAACGCCCACGACGACCTCTTGCACCAGACTTCCTCATTGTTTTAAAATCTTAACCAAAGTAACTTTATTTGTTGCTGTCAAACAACTTACACGGTGAGCTATAACTTCAGTATGATTTCAATATCCCTTAACAGGTTGGTGAGACCACAAGGAAAATCAGGCACAATGTTACACACTCTGTTTTCTGTGGCACAAAATCACAGAGATGACACACACGCAGGACTGTCACTCAAGCACTAATGTCAATATTAATCTCCCACCTAATTTATTTTTTTTTTTTTCTCAGGGAGACTTTAGAAACCAAATAATATTAAAAAAAAAAAAAAAAAAAAGGCTTTCTATGGCCCACAATTAGAGAGAGAGAGGTGGCACACCCAGGAGTCAAGACTGGCGCACAAGCTGAAAGGGCAATATTACTCTCCCACTGTTTTTTTAAGTTTTTTTTTTATTTCAGGGAGACTTTAGAAACCAAATAATATAAAAAAAAAAAAAAAAAAAATAGGCTTTCTATAGCCCACTGAATGAGAGAGAGAGGTGGCACACCCAGGAGTCAAGACTGGCACACAAGCTGAAAGGGCAATATTACTCTCCCACTGTTTTTTTATGTTTTTTTTTTTTTTCAGGGAGACTTTAGAAACCAAATAATAAGAAAAAAAATAAATAAATAAATAGGCTTTCTATAGCCCACTGAATGAGAGATAGCACACACAGCAGTGGCACACAAGCCCTGACTGAGGCCAATATTTTTCTCCCACTGATTGATGTAGTGTTTTTGTGTTGAGGTAGATTTTAGAACACAAATCAAGGAAAAAAAAAAAAATGCTTTCTATGGCCCACTGAATGAGAGAGAGGTGGCACACCCAGGAGTCAAGACTGGCACACAAGCTGAAAGGGCAATATTACTCTCCCACTGTTTTTTTATGTATTTTTTGTTTTTTAAGGGAGACTTTAGAAACCCAATAATATTTTAAAAAAAAAATAAATAGGCTTTCTATGGCCCACTGAATGAGAGGGAGAGAGGTGGCACACCCAGGAGTCAAGACTGGCACACAAGCTGAAAGGGCAATATTACTCTCCCACTGTTTTTTTATGTATTTTTTTTTTTTCAGGGAGACTTTAGAAACCCAATAATATTTAAAAAAATAAATAAATAGGCTTTCTATGGCCCACTGAATGAGAGGGAGAGAGGTGGCACACCCAGGAGTCAAGACTGGCACACAAGCTGAAAGGGCAATATTACTCTCCCACTGTTTTTTTATGTATTTTTTTTTTCAGGGAGACTTTAGAAACCCAATAATATTTAAAAAAAAAAATAAATAGGCTTTCTATGGCCCACTGAATGAGAGGGAGAGAGGTGGCACACCCAGGAGTCAAGCCTGGCACACAAGCTGAAAGGGCAATATTACTCTCCCACTGTTTTTTTATGTATTTTTTGTTTTTTAAGGGAGACTTTAGAAACCCAATAATATTTTAAAAAAAAATAAATAGGCTTTCTATGGCCCACTGAATGAGAGGGAGAGAGGTGGCACACCCAGGAGTCAAGACTGGCACACAAGCTGAAAGGGCAATATTACTCTCCCACTGTTTTTTTATGTTTTTTTTTTTTTTTTCAGGGAGACTTTAGAAACCAAATAATAAGAAAAAAAATAAATAAATAAATAGGCTTTCTATAGCCCACTGAATGAGAGATAGCACACACAGCAGTGGCACACAAGCCCTGACTGAGGCCAATATTTTTCTCCCACTGATTGATGTAGTGTTTTTGTGTTGAGGTAGATTTTAGAACACAAATCAAGGAAAAAAAAAAATGCTTTCTATGGCCCACTGAATGAGAGAGAGGTGGCACACCCAGGAGTCAAGACTGGCACACAAGCTGAAAGGGCAATATTACTCTCCCACTGTTTTTTTATGTATTTTTTGTTTTTTAAGGGAGACTTTAGAAACCCAATAATATTTAAAAAAAAAAATTAATAGGCTTTCTATGGCCCACTGAATGAGAGGGAGAGAGGTGGCACACCCAGGAGTCAAGCCTGGCACACAAGCTGAAAGGGCAATATTACTCTCCCACTGTTTTTTTATGTATTTTTTGTTTTTTAAGGGAGACTTTAGAAACCCAATAATATTTAAAAAAAAAAATAAATAGGCTTTCTATGGCCCACTGAATGAGAGGGAGAGAGGTGGCACACCCAGGAGTCAAGACTGGCACACAAGCTGAAAGGGCAATATTACTCTCCCACTGTTTTTTTATGTATTTTTTGTTTTTTAAGGGAGACTTTAGAAACCCAATAATATTTAAAAAAAAAAATAAATAGGCTTTCTATGGCCCACTGAATGAGAGGGAGAGAGGTGGCACACCCAGGAGTCAAGACTGGCACACAAGCTGAAAGGGCAATATTACTCTCCCACTGTTTTTTTATGTATTTTTTTTTTTCAGGGAGACTTTAGAAACCCAATAATATTTAAAAAAAAAAATAAATAGGCTTTCTATGGCCCACTGAATGAGAGGGAGAGAGGTGGCACACCCAGGAGTCAAGACTGGCACACAAGCTGAAAGGGCAATATTACTCTCCCACTGTTTTTTTATGTTTTTTTTTTTTTTCAGGGAGACTTTAGAAACCCAATAATATTTAAAAAAAAAATAAATAGGCTTTCTATGGCCCACTGAATGAGAGGGAGAGAGGTGGCACACCCAGGAGTCAAGCCTGGCACACAAGCTGAAAGGGCAATATTACTCTCCCACTGTTTTTTTATGTATTTTTTGTTTTTTAAGGGAGACTTTAGAAACCCAATAATATTTTTTAAAAAAAATAAATAGGCTTTCTATGGCCCACTGAATGAGAGGGAGAGAGGTGGCACACCCAGGAGTCAAGACTGGCACACAAGCTGAAAGGGCAATATTACTCTCCCACTGTTTTTTTATGTTTTTTTTTTTTTTTTTCAGGGAGACTTTAGAAACCAAATAATAAGAAAAAAAATAAATAAATAAATAGGCTTTCTATAGCCCACTGAATGAGAGATAGCACACACAGCAGTGGCACACAAGCCCTGACTGAGGCCAATATTTTTCTCCCACTGATTGATGTAGTGTTTTTGTGTTGAGGTAGATTTTAGAACACAAATCAAGGAAAAAAAAAAAATATGCTTTCTATGGCCCACTGAATGAGAGAGAGGTGGCACACCCAGGAGTCAAGACTGGCACACAAGCTGAAAGGGCAATATTACTCTCCCACTGTTTTTTTATGTATTTTTTGTTTTTTAAGGGAGACTTTAGAAACCCAATAATATTTAAAAAAAAAAAAATAAATAGGCTTTCTATGGCCCACTGAATGAGAGGGAGAGAGGTGGCACACCCAGGAGTCAAGCCTGGCACACAAGCTGAAAGGGCAATATTACTCTCCCACTATTTTTTTATGTTTTTTTTTTTTTCAGGGAGACTTTAGAAACCAAATAATATTAAAAAAACCAAAAAAATAAATAGGCTTTCTATGGCCCACTGAATGAGAGAGAGGTGGCACACCCAGGAGTCAAGACTGGCACACAAGCTGAAAGGGCAATATTAATCTCCCACCTAATTTATTTATTTTTTTTTCTCAGGGAGACTTTAGAAACCAAATAATATTAAAAAAAAAAAAAAAAAGGCTTTCTATGGCCCACAATTAGAGAGAGAGAGGTGGCACACCCAGGAGTCAAGACTGGCGCACAAGCTGAAAGGGCAATATTACTCTCCCACTGTTTTTTTAAGTTTTTTTTTTATTTCAGGGAGACTTTAGAAACCAAATAATATAAAAAAAAAAAAAAAAAAAAAATAGGCTTTCTATAGCCCACTGAATGAGAGAGAGAGGTGGCACACCCAGGAGTCAAGCCTGGCACACAAGCTGAAAGGGCAATATTACTCTCCCACTGTTTTTTTATGTATTTTTTGTTTTTTAAGGGAGACTTTAGAAACCCAATAATATTTAAAAAAATAAATAAATAGGCTTTCTATGGCCCACTGAATGAGAGGGAGAGAGGTGGCACACCCAGGAGTCAAGACTGGCACACAAGCTGAAAGGGCAATATTACTCTCCCACTGTTTTTTTATGTTTTTTTTTTTTTTTTCAGGGAGACTTTAGAAACCAAATAATAAGAAAAAAAATAAATAAATAAATAGGCTTTCTATAGCCCACTGAATGAGAGATAGCACACACAGCAGTGGCACACAAGCCCTGACTGAGGCCAATATTTTTCTCCCACTGATTGATGTAGTGTTTTTGTGTTGAGGTAGATTTTAGAACACAAATCAAGGAAAAAAAAAAATGCTTTCTATGGCCCACTGAATGAGAGAGAGGTGGCACACCCAGGAGTCAAGACTGGCACACAAGCTGAAAGGGCAATATTACTCTCCCACTGTTTTTTTATGTATTTTTTGTTTTTTAAGGGAGACTTTAGAAACCCAATAATATTTAAAAAAAATAATTAATAGGCTTTCTATGGCCCACTGAATGAGAGGGAGAGAGGTGGCACACCCAGGAGTCAAGCCTGGCACACAAGCTGAAAGGGCAATATTACTCTCCCACTGTTTTTTTATGTATTTTTTGTTTTTTAAGGGAGACTTTAGAAACCCAATAATATTTAAAAAAAAAAATAAATAGGCTTTCTATGGCCCACTGAATGAGAGGGAGAGAGGTGGCACACCCAGGAGTCAAGACTGGCACACAAGCTGAAAGGGCAATATTACTCTCCCACTGTTTTTTTATGTATTTTTTGTTTTTTAAGGGAGACTTTAGAAACCCAATAATATTTAAAAAAAAAATAAATAGGCTTTCTATGGCCCACTGAATGAGAGGGAGAGAGGTGGCACACCCAGGAGTCAAGACTGGCACACAAGCTGAAAGGGCAATATTACTCTCCCACTGTTTTTTTATGTATTTTTTTTTTCAGGGAGACTTTAGAAACCCAATAATATTTAAAAAAAAAAATAAATAGGCTTTCTATGGCCCACTGAATGAGAGGGAGAGAGGTGGCACACCCAGGAGTCAAGCCTGGCACACAAGCTGAAAGGGCAATATTACTCTCCCACTGTTTTTTTATGTATTTTTTGTTTTTTAAGGGAGACTTTAGAAACCCAATAATATTTTAAAAAAAAAATAAATAGGCTTTCTATGGCCCACTGAATGAGAGGGAGAGAGGTGGCACACCCAGGAGTCAAGACTGGCACACAAGCTGAAAGGGCAATATTACTCTCCCACTGTTTTTTTATGTATTTTTTGTTTTTTAAGGGAGACTTTAGAAACCCAATAATATTTTAAAAAAAAATAAATAGGCTTTCTATGGCCCACTGAATGAGAGGGAGAGAGGTGGCACACCCAGGAGTCAAGACTGGCACACAAGCTGAAAGGGCAATATTACTCTCCCACTGTTTTTTTATGTATTTTTTTTTTTCAGGGAGACTTTAGAAACCCAATAATATTTAAAAAAAAAAATAAATAGGCTTTCTATGGCCCACTGAATGAGAGGGAGAGAGGTGGCACACCCAGGAGTCAAGCCTGGCACACAAGCTGAAAGGGCAATATTACTCTCCCACTGTTTTTTTTATGTATTTTTTGTTTTTTAAGGGAGACTTTAGAAACCCAATAATATTTTTTTAAAAAAATAAATAGGCTTTCTATGGCCCACTGAATGAGAGGGAGAGAGGTGGCACACCCAGGAGTCAAGACTGGCACACAAGCTGAAAGGGCAATATTACTCTCCCACTGTTTTTTTAGGTATTTTTTTTTTTTTCAGGGAGACTTTAGAAACCAAATAATATTAAAAAAAAATAAAAAAAAAAATAGGCTTGCTATAGCCCACTGAATGAGAGATAGCACACACAGCAGTGGCACACAAGCCCTGACTGAGGCCAATATTTTTCTCCCACTGATTGATGTAGTGTTTTTGTGTTGAGGTAGAATTTAGAACACAAATCACGGAAAAAATAAATAGGCTTTCTATGGCCCACTCAGTGAGAGATGGCACACACAGGGATGGCACTGTAGCAGAAATGCCAATCTTAATCTCCCACAAAAAAAACAAAAAAAAAACAGGGACTGTCCTACAATTACTATCTCCCTGCAGTAATGTAAGCCAGGTATGGCAGGCAGCAATAGGAGTGGACTGATGCACAAATTAAATAAAAAGTGTGGACAAACAAAAAAGATAGCTGTGCAGAAAGGAAGGAACAAGAGGATATGTGCTTTGAAAAAAGCAGTTGGTTTCCACAGTGGCGTACACACAGCAATACAGCTATCACGGAGCCTTCTAGGGCAGCCCAATGAGCTACAGCGCTGAGGGGAAAAAAAATAAAAAATAGCTTCCACAGTCCCTGCACACCGAAGGTGGTGTTGGACAGTGCAAATCGCTGCAGCACAAGCGGTTTGGTGGTTAGTGGACCCTGCCTAACGCTCTCCCTGCTTCTGACGAAGCGGCAGCAACCTGTCCCTAAGCTCAGATCAGCAGCAGTAAGATGGCGGTCGGCGGGAACGCCCCTTTATAGCCCCTGTGACGCCGCAGACAGCAAGCCAATCACTGCAATGCCCTTCTCTAAGATGGTGGGGACCAGGATCTATGTCATCACGCTGCCCACACTCTGCGTTCACCTTCATTGGCTGAGAAATGGCGCTTTTCGCGTCATTGAAACGCGACTTTGGCGCGAAAGTCGCGTACCGCATGGCCGACAAGCACAGGGGTCGGATCGGGTTTCATGAGACGCCGACTTAGCCAAAAGTCGGCGACTTTTGAAAATGATCGACCCGTTTCGCTCAACCCTAATGACCGGCAAGGAAATGACTGGAGAGCAAGGCTAAATAGGAAACTCCCAAACACTGATGGAAGCAGGTGAACAGAAGCAGCAAAGGCAAACAAGTCACCAGTACCACCAGCAACCACCAGGGGAGCCCAAAAAGCGGATACACAACATCTGTCCTTTTGGGTTAGGTATTCTGTCACCTGGATTTATCCACTTTGCTCGGTCTGAACTCCTGAAGTATGGTGTTTTGGGTGATACTGGCTGTTTCACTGCGGATTTTCTATTGAACTGAATATTTTGAAACCAAGCACTCTGTTCACATTATCCTTTATTTGTATTGGGTGGTGAGCTCCTTCGATCATTTCTATCCAATGTTCTAGTGCAGTGGTTACTTTCTATTTCACTTGTTTACTCTTCAAAAATATATACGCACCAAATTAATAACTGACAGCGTTATTAATAAATATTAATTAATGATGGTATCATATAGCCTGCCAATAACTTTACAATTCACAAAATAGTGCCAAACGCTCCTGTGTATGGGGTAGGAAGGACAGATTGCTGTCAGCCGAACAATTATTCTATCTAATGTGTATGGCCAGCTTTATTGTCTCATGCACTCAGGATAGCTGTCTGTTGTCTCATATCTATCTACAGTTGTGCTCAAAAGTTTACATACCCCAGCAGAATTTTTGCTTTCTTGGCCTTTTTCAGAGTTTATGAATGACAGCACCAAAACTTTTTCTCCACTCATGATTAGTGGTTGGGTGAAGCCATTTATTGTCAAACTACTGTGTTTACTTTTGTAAAATCATGACAATCCAAAACATCCATATGACGTTGATAAAAAGTTTACATACTCTGATGATTTTGGCCTGATACCATGCATAGTAGTTGACACAAATGGGTTTGAATGGCTACTAAACGTAACATCTTCACCTGTGACCTGTTTGCTTGTAATCAGTGTGTGTGCATAAAAGCTGAGTGAGATCCTGGGATCCAGACTGACTTGCATCTTTCAACCAGCCACTGATGTTTCTGGATTGTGAGTCATGGGGAAAGCAAAAGAATTGTCAACGGATCTACAGTAATAGGTAGTTGAACTGAATAAAACAGGAAAGGGATACAAAAAGATATCCTAGGAATTGATAATGCCAGTCAGTAGCATTCAAACTGTGATTAACAAATGGAAAATTAGGGGCTCAGTAAAAGCAAAACCACAGTCAGGAAGACCAACAAAAATGTTGTCCACAACTGCCAGGAAAAATTGTTTGGGATATAAAGAAAAACCCACAAATAACATCAGCTGAAATACTGGACTCTCTGAAAACTAGCGGTGTGACTGTTTTAAGATGCACAATAAGGAGGCACTGGAAGAAAAATGGGCTGCAAGGTCGAGTCGCCAGAAGAAAACCATTACTGTGCAAATGCCTCAAAACATCTGAAACAAGGAAATTTGGAGTAATGAGACCAAAATTGAACTTTTGGCCACAACCATAAATGTTACATTTGGAGAGAGGTCAACAAGGCCTATGATGAAAGGAACACCATTCCTACTGTAAAGCACGGAGGTGGATCGCTGTTATTTTGGGATGTGTGAGCTAAAAAGGCACAGGAAACTTCATCAAAGTTGAAGGAAAGATGAATGCAGCAAGTTATCAGCAAACCCTCTTGGAAAATTTCCACTCATCAGCCCGGAAACTGCACATGGGATGTACTTGGACGTTTCAACATGACAATAATCCAAAACACAAGGCCAAGTCGACCTGTCATTGGCTACAGCAGAATAAAGTGAAGGATCTGGTGTGGCCATCTCAGTCTCCTGACCTCAATATCATTGAGCTACTCTGGGGAGATCTCAAGCGTGCAGTTAATGCTAGACAGCCCAGGAATTTACAGGAACTAGAGGCTTTTTGCCAAGAAGAGTGGGCAGCTTTACCATCTGAGAAAATAAAGAACCTCATCCACAACTACCACAAAAGACTTCAAGCTGTCATTGATGTTAGAGGGGCAATACACAGTATTAAGAAATGGGGTATGTGAACTTTTGATCAGGGTCATTTGGATGTTTTGGGTTGTCATTATGATTTAAAAAGTGAAAACACAGTAGTTTGACAATAAATGGCTTCACACAACCACTAACCATGAGTGGAGAAAAAGTTTGGGTGTTATCTTTCATATTCTCTGAAAAAAGGCCAAGAAAGCAAAAATGCTGCCGGGTATGTAAACTTTTGAGCACAACTGTATGTATCCAGGGCCGTATTTAGAGTTTCTGCTGCCCTAGGCACTTTTCGTGCTGCCTCCCCCACTGGTGAGTATGACTCAGGCTACGTTAACATTAGCGTTGTTCGGCGCAGCATCGGGCGCAGCCGCGGCGACATATGCATCATGCGCCCCTATATTTAACATGGGGGGCGCATGGACATGCGTTGTCTTGCGTTTTGTGACGCATGCGTCATTTTGGCGCAACTGTCAGGGCGCAGAGGACGCTGCATGATGCAGTTTTTTCTGCGCCAAAAATCATGCAAAAAATGAACGCATGCGTCACAAAACGCTGCGTTGTGCATGCGTTATGCATGCGTAGTGCGTTGCGTCGCTGACACTGTGCCGCACGACGCAAATGTGAACGTAGCCTAATGCACTGTCAGCAGTGACTTGGGCTACTTTCACATCAGCGATTTTTACCATTTGTGGCAGATGCGGCAGTTTTTCTGCATCTGCCACGTAACGCATCACTTACTGCAACACTGCGTTCGGTCTCTCATTCCCTGTGGGACTTGCAGACATGTGCTGCACTTGCAGTGCACTTGCAGTTTTGCCGCGATCCGGTAAATGCGGTACTTGCAGCAACAGAAAAAAAACGCTGCTAGCAGTGTTTTTTTGTCTCATCGTAAGTGTAAAATCGCAAGTGCTGCACATGTTCGCAAGTCCCATATGGAATCAGTAAGGGGTCCAAATCTATGTATATGCCCATGTAGCTCTTTCAAAGACAATTCCAGCAATATTTTTACATGCTCAGTCCACTCATCTGAAATCGGTTTGCATACATATGCAAATAAGGGAGTAGATCTGTTACTCCATCTCTATAGTGCTGTATTATGTAGTATATAACACAGCCACGTAGTATATAGGAGCCACGTAGTATATAGCAGCCACGTAGTATATAGCAGAGCGCACGCATTATATGCATTATATTAACACAGCCCACGTAATATATAGCACAGCCCACGCAGTATATAACACAGCCCACGCAGTATATAGCACAGCCCACGCAGTATATAGCACAGCCCACGCAGTATATAGCACAGCCCACGCAGTATATAGCACAGCCCACGCAGTATATATCACAGCCCACGCAGTATATAACACAGCCCACGCAGTATATAACACAGCGCACGCAGTATATAACACAGCGCACGCAGTATATAACACAGCGCACGCAGTATATAACACAGCGCACGCAGTGTATAACACAGCGCACGCAGTGTATAACACAGCGCACGCAGTGTATAACACAGCCCACGCAGTGTATAACACAGCCCACGCAGTGTATAACACAGCCCACGCAGTGTATAACACAGCCCACGCAGTGTATAACACAGCCCACGCAGTGTATAACACAGCCCACGCAGTGTATAACACAGCCCACGCAGTGTATAACACAGCCCACGCAGTGTATAACACAGCCCACGCAGTGTATAACACAGCCAGGCAGTATTTAACACAGCCCACGTAGTATATAACACAGCCAGGCAGTATATAACACAGCCCACGTAGTATATAACACAGCCCACGTAATATATAGCAGTATGGGCACCATATCCCTGTTAAAAAAAAAGAATTAAAATAAAAAATAGTTATATAGCCACCCTCCGGCGTCCACCGAAGCTGTCCCGATGCGCGCGATGCTGCCGCCAGCTTCCGTGCATCACTGGGAACGGAAGCTGGCGGGAGCATCGCGCGTATCAGTGGACGGCGGAAGGTGAGAATAGCACAATTTTTAAAATTATTTTTAACATTATATCTTTTTACTATTGATGCTGCATAGGCAGCATCAATAGTAAAAAGTTGGTCCGGGATGGGGCGACACACTGCCACTGACAGCTCCGCACACACATACAGCTCCACACACATACAGCGCCACACACATACAGCTCCACAAGCATACAGCGCCACACACACAGCTCTGCACAAACACACATACAGCTCTGCACACACATACAGCACCACAGACACACACATGCATACAGCTCCACACACAAACACACACAGCTCCGCACACAAACACACACAGCTCCGCACACAAACACACAGCTCCGCACACAAACACACAGCTCCGCACACAAACACACACACACATATAGCTCCGCTGCCCGCACACACACACATATAGCTCCGCTGCCCGCACACACACACACATAGCTCCGCTGCCCGCACACACACACAGAGCTCCGCTGCCCGCACGCACACATATAGCTCCGCTGCCCGCACAGACACACAGCTCCGCTGCCCGCACACACACACATATAGCTCCGCTGCCCGCACACACACACATATAGCTCCGCTGCCCGCACACACACACATACAGCCCCACACACACACATACAGCTCCGCTGCCCGCACACACACACACATACAGCCCCACACACACACACATACAGCTCCGCTGCCCCCGCACACACACACATACATACAGCTCCGCACACACACACAGCTCCGCTGCCCGCACACAGCTCCGCTGCCCGCACACACACACAAACACATACAGCCCCACACAGATATAGCTCCGCACACACAAACACATACAGTACCACACAGACACAGACATACATTCAGCTCCGCACACACACAGAGCTCCGCACACACACAGCACCACACAGACACACACATACATTCAGCTCCGCACACACAGAGCGCCACACACACATACAGCACCACACAGACACACACATACAGCTCCGCACACACAGATGCACACACACACACATACATACAACTCCGCGCGCACACACACATACAGCTCCGCTGCCCGTGCACACATGCCCATACAGCTCCGCTGCCCGCACATACAGCTCCGCACACACAGAGGTCCGCACACACAGAGGTCCGCACACACAGAGGTCCGCACACATACAAACAACTCCGCGCACACACACATACAGCTCCACTGCCCGTGCACACAGCACCACACAGACACACACATACAGGTCCGCTCCGCACACACAGAGGTCCGCACACACAGAGGTCCGCACACACAGAGGTCCGCACACACAGAGGTCCGCACACACACAGACACATACATACATACAACTCTGCGCATATACACATACAGCTCCGCTGCCAGCACACACGCACATACAGCCACACACATACAGCTTTGCACGCACAGACACACACACACACACACACACACACCTCTGCACACCAGCACTGGCAATGTTTGCTCCCAGGACCCAGATAGAGTGAGTGGGGCTGTATTATACCCCACCCCCACCACTCACTCTCTGGGTCCGTCTGCCGGGAGGAAAGATCAAAGACATTAAACATTTAAGGGCTGCTGTGTTTGCACGGCTCCTCCAGCCTCAGGCACTACAGGCAGAGATGAGGCTGAGGAATGTGAGGGAAGGGGTGAGGACCGTGACGTGAGTCACAGACAGCCGTGCAGCAGGCAGCGCGCGGGCAGGAGCAAGGAGGCTGATCATTGCAGAGACAGTACACTACTCACTGTGTATGTACTGCTCTACTGCGATTCCTCCTGGCAGGCAGTGTGAGTCCAGGACAGGACCCAGGGTCGGGACACAGGGCGCCGCCCCTCCACCTCAGCAGTCACTCACATTCCGGCCGGGCACCAGACTGTGAGCAGGGGGTCACTGTGTCTCAGCAGGGGGAGTAGGGAGAGTCGGCACCAGCACCACGTGTTCTGGCTGCCGCTCTGCCGCCCCCTGTGTTCAGGAAGGGACGCGTCGCACAGGACTGGTATATAAAAAAAAAAAAAAAAAACCTTGCTCAGGTGCCGCCCCCCCCGCCTGTCCCCGCCCTAGGCACGTGCCCTCAAGTGCCTAGTGGCAAATACGGCCCTGTATGTATCTATCTATCTATCTATCTATCTATCTATCTATCTATCTATCTATCTATCTCATATTTATCTAACCATCTCATATCTATCTGTCTTTCATTCTTCCTTATCTCATATAAGCACCAGCAGAGGCAAGAAATTACAGCCAATACAGAGCCCTCCAGGCAATACCAAACCTCAACTTATTTTCAAAAAGATGAAGGCAGCACTCCAAAGTCCAATTATCCGTGGTTTATTGACCCATGGTGATAAGGCAATGTTTTGTTCCAAGGTTGTTGTGTTGTGGAAAGTGTTGGACTTTTGAGAAAGTACCACATTTGGAACGAAACGCTGCCTTGTCACCACGGGTTTAATGATAATGCCGTCATCATGGACAAGTCCCTGCAATGCTTCAAATTCCTCCTTCAGCATATTGGGATGTCTATATTCTTTTACCGCATTACTTCTGAAAGTCTCAATGTCCATAAGTACTGCCTTCTCAAATGCTTCAACCACACTGGAATTACTAGGTGGAGTAAAGGTACTTTCCTTTCTCAACTCAACCATTCTTAAATCAAGTTCACTTGTTTTCTCCTTTCTAGGGATATTTTTATCAAAAAACCACTCCTTCAGTTTGATTTTTCTGAAAAATTGTCCCAAATCCAATTGCAATTCAAACCAGTCCATATGGGAACATGGGCTAAACGATAGTCCTTTACTTAATACAGATATTTCCATATCAGTCAGTACCTTTTGTGAGATGTTGACTACAAGTTCTGTTTTCTCTTCCTGAGGTTCGGTTGTCTCTGGGCCTTGTTCTTTTCTATTTTCTTTTTGCTTCCTGTGGTGGTGCTTGCCTCC
Source organism: Ranitomeya variabilis (assembly GCF_051348905.1). Taxonomy (NCBI): domain Eukaryota; kingdom Metazoa; phylum Chordata; class Amphibia; order Anura; family Dendrobatidae; genus Ranitomeya; species Ranitomeya variabilis. Next base: position 192,612,446 of record NC_135238.1, read on the forward strand.
CCTTCTTTTGCGTTTTCTGCTCCATCTATCGGGTCTAGAAGGTATAAATTCATTAGTCAACTGTACATTCCTCTCATTAGATGTCCCTTTATTCACAAAATAACCTCTTTTTCTCCATGGCATTTTGGTGTTGTCATTTTGCCATGCATACACTTGGCCATTCTCATAGTCACTCGTGTCTCGGCTCCACTTTTTTCGTTTCGTTTCTTCAAGATCACTCCGAAATTTACAAAAGTCTTTTTCTACTTTCTCTCTATAAATGGTCCACTCCTCTTTATTCAGCACCTCCTGTATCTTTTTTTCTCTCTCGCTCACATTCAACTGCAACTTCTTCACCTCTAATTGTAAGTAGTGTTGAGCATTCCGATACCGCAAGTATCGGGTATCGGCTGAGATTTGCTGTATCGGAATTCCGATACCGAGATCCGATACTTTTGTGATATCGGGAATCGGTATCGGGATCGATATTAATGTGTAAAATAAAGAATAAAAAAAAAAATATTGATATACTCACCTCTCTGACGCAGCCTGGACCTTACCGATGTAACCGGCAGCTTCCGTTCCTAAGAATGAGCGCTTGAATGACCTTAGATGACGTCGCGGCCTGTGATTGGTCGTGTGAGCGGTATTGGTATCGGGTATCGGTATCGGCGATATCCGATACTTTTCGGGTATCGGCCGATACTATCCGATACCGATACTTTCAAGTATCGGACGGTATCGCTCAACACTAATTGTAAGTATTCAATATTAAGTAGCATCACATCCATCGCATATTTGTTTGATATCATGGTAAATCTACTGCAGAAAGTGGAGTTGTTCATAAACAGATTAGGTCTTATATTGGACCTTAGTCCTCTTGGTATTCTATGTTCTTTTTAATATTGGCCCAGTGTTGTAAGATATAGTTGTGAGCTAATTAACCGTTTATTGTCATTCTCGTATGCTCGTTTCATCTCTACTATAGATGGTTTCTTTAGGAAGGCAGCATCCCCCTCTATACTATTCAGTATGCGTTCCTCATCTTCAACAGTATAATTGAAGACTCTTGGTTCCACGGAGTGTTCCTCCATGTCTCCAAAAGGTGTAAGATCATAGATGTAGTGCCTATCCAGAGGAGAGGAGGGAATAGGGAGCAAATTTTAAAGAAAAAAGAACTTATGTGGATCTACGAGCTTGATACCCTTAAACCTAGAGGGTTAAATGTAGATTTTAAGATACATGCTATTGTCTAGAAGTAATATGCGTAACTTGTTAATCAGATGATGTGAAGATGCTTTAGTAATGTATTAGAGTTATAATGGAATATATCTCTAATTTTTATATTTGTATTTCCTTATTTTTTTAGATGCATTGGGGCGGAGCATGAAAGTGTGGAGGACGAATAGAACTTCATAAAATCCTCGTAAAATTAATTTGAATTTTCTTTAAATAAATTAATGCATAATAATATTAAGCATTGGTGTTTATTTACTAATCCGTATGGAGATGGATAGTGTTTTAAAAAACAACTGTAATAAGGAACTGTGGTGCCATCTATATAGACACACTAATAAATGTAAAAATAACCAGGACTAAGGTGTTACTGCCTTTTGTGGTCATGGCTGTGGTATATTGACCCAAAAAGGTTAATTGCCGTACCCGAGCACCACATGACTCCCGGAGACAGCCTGAATAAGGTGCCGTCCGGTGCGTCAGGGTGGGAATCTACGCCTAAAAGAAGTCCATATGGTAACAATATAACGCACAACAAGTCCTACATGAAGGTACGAATGAAAAGCCACAACAAAGATGGCGACATAGAGATGACGCGCGCATGCGCAAATAGGGAATGCCACACAAGGTAGTGGATTGGCCGGCTATCCATCGCATAGGGGTGACGTATTGAGACATGCGCAGTAGGCTTAACAAGACGCCGAGAAGGTATAATGGCGTCCTCCACACCTAACATGCATCCGCAGGGTAAAGTAAAGAGCTTTATGCATACTGTACTGTATAATATGGGAAATAGGAAGTAATATAATATATTTCAATACATTTTAATAAGCACAAAGATGGTCAAATATATTTTGCACGTATGCACCTTATGGAGATGTAACTTAAATGGCACCTTATAATATATAATTAGACACAATTAAGGATGTAGTAGATATGTATAAATAAGAAGCACATGGACATACTCACTGCTTGAGAAAGGCTCATTGCGAGCTGAAACGTTGCCTGAATATGTGGGTAAATTAAACCCTGCACATTTTTTTCACTGGAATAATGGAGTGCCGCCTCTTTTTTTGAAATTATATGGAATTTGGATGATCGGTGGACTGGTTGTCTGGGGGCCTTGCACCTGAAGATAAGTATCTCTGTGCTGTTCCTTTTCTTTTTCTATATCTATCTATCTATCTATCTATCTATCTATCTATCTATCTATCTATCTATCTATCAAAAGAAAACAAAAAGCAGCACCAAAAGAAAACAAAGGGTGCAAAAAATCCTTCCAGGTGTATACCAAACCTCATGCTATTATCCAGAAAAATGAAGGCAGCACTCCAATAGAAAATATAAATGTGGTTTATTGGCCCATGTGTGATGTTTCAGTCCAGGATGTGGACCTTTCTCAAGCCTTGAGAAAGCTTGAGAAATGTCCACATCCTGGACTGAAACGTCGCACATGGGCCAATAAACTACATTTATTTTTTCTATTGGAGTGCTGCCTTAATTTTTCTGGATAATATCTATCTATCTATCTATCTATCTATCTATCTATCTATCTATCTATCTATCTATCTATCTGTCTATCCCATATCTATCTATGTATCTATCAATCTATCTATCTGCCTATCTATCTATTATCTATCTGCCTATCTATCTATCTATCTATCTATCTATCTATCTATTATCTATCTGCCTATCTGCCTATCTATCTATCTATCTATCAATCTATCTATCTATCTATCTCTACCATTGATCTATGGCATGCTTCTATTCCTGGAAATAAAATGACTCTAAAATGATTGGATCCTCCAATGGAAATATTATTAAATAATATAAAAGCCCCTTTTATAATCAGTTAAAGAACCGTCCATTACTGGAGATAAAATGTTGTTGTCTTTTCAAAGAGAGAAAGAGAAAATAAATAAATAAATAAAGCAATAATCCCCTTCAAGCAAATTTCCACTGGATTAAGTACGGTTTAACCCTGGCGATGTTCCTGTAGATTCTGGTTATGGAGGCTGGCTGTCTACCCAGACAAAGCCTGGATTAACTGCAGTGTGGAACCACAAATCACCAGCTGGGTCCCTGTTTAATACTAGCAAACGAAAGCCTGCTCTTCTAATGCCTGACATTTCCAATTACACATAGATATATATTTCTTGTTCCTACACAGGTACATAAAATAATTAAGTTCACAGTGTATTTAGGGATTTGCAAAAGCTAAAAGGGTTTTCTAAACAGGGAAATATTATCAGAAGCGGGACAGTATTCCTCTCCAATTCCATAACTAAGATATAGTTACAAAGCGTCCCAGCATCTCTGTTCTGCCGCTGGTCTCTGGGGAAATCTCTCTCAAGCCTTCTTTATCATACATTGGCTATTCCCACCCCACCTCCTCCTGTCTTTCCACCTTTCCTCCCCCAGGGACCATCAATTCCACCCTCATAACTATCCCATGCCCCCGTCTTATTCTTTCAATTGTAATGTCTTGTTTTCTATGCAGAAACCTTCTTTTCTTTCTTTTGGCTTTGATCCCTCTACTTTTTGATATGATTAAAATCTCAATGAACTGTAAACAGTTTGGAACTTTGCTGTGTAATGGTGGGCCACGCTTTTCATCTCACACGGCCCCATCTAGATGACAGGAGGACAGATTTGTATCATACGTTCCTGCTAATGTTCTCCTGCTATCTCATTAGGATAAAACCAGGAGTTTTCTATTATGAGTGTGAACGGTAGCAAATGTCTCCCACTGTAACACATTACACAGCCGGATCCATCAGTTTATATCTGGATCAGCTTGGGTCAGGTCAGGGAGCTTTTCCCACCAGGGAGACATCCAAATGGATGTATTAAATACCAATATTATTGCCCAATGTATTCCACAATTGAGGAATCCGTTCCTGTGCACACAATAGGCATACATAGTCATAGAATGGGGGGTCTTGTGTCCCCCCATTTACATGGAGCAGCACAATCACTATTTATAGGAGCAGCTGTTAGCATTGGCTCTCCATTCTCCTGAGCAGGGGACACTCCTCTGACCTCCTTATCCATATTAGAAAATGTAGGACTGGGTTTGGCTAAAAGAGAACCCTTTTAATAAAAAAGTTAATTAAACTCTTCTTTAGGAAATGCCATTTCTTCAATGCCTTCTTCAGGATAACATTTCCTGAAGAAGAGGTTGCAAGAAACCTTGAAACGCGTAGATTAAACCACTGTCAAATTTTAATAACTTTCTGGAATCTCATCATTTGGGCAGCACGGACGAAATCCATGTATTGCTTTGCAGAGTTCTGTTTCATGCAGTCGGTGACTGACTTGTGGATCTGCGGCTGCCCTTACCTATACATGCTTTGAATACCTAATACCAGGTGAGCAGTTTTCTGTCAAATCGCTTACTCTATTTGTCGGATAAGACCCTATTTTGCGCTTGTGTCTCCCTCTTTAATCACAAAACAGTATAAGGACACATCTGAAGTTTTGCGCAGATCCAAAAAATAGGACCCAGATGTGGCATCAGATTCCATGACTCTTTCTTCTTGGTGGAAGAGACAGGTTGGGTCACAGCGAGAGGGAAAGATGGTGGGCCTCAGGCAAGCTAGATAGTGATCCCCTGGAACCAACAGAGTCTGTTGAGGTGGGGCAGGTTGGGCCGAACAGAGGAAAGAACTGATAGTATACCGGGCAGAGAGAACACCAAGCGGAGGGGACTGTGTCCCATTGTGTATGCCGCAGCCATATGCATCAGAATCAAACAGGAAAGCCGAACCTGCTGAACCGAGCCAAATGTCTCCCGTTATGTGTGCAACTATAACCGGTCCCATGGACGGGGAGATAACAAGGACTTCCAAATGACAAGTGAGTGTAGAATGCATCCTACAGAACCTAGCATCACACACTCAAGTCAGATTCTTGTTTAGAAGAGGGGTTTCCGAATGAAGAGAACTCACTTCCAGTGGACGGCACCAAGCCCTGTGCCCCCCTTCAGTTACATTCCAGGAGAAGGGTTAACTCTTAACATCCCAGTCAGCTCTCTCCAGCTCATTGATTTCTATATAGCAGTTAACGCTCAACTCCCTCTTATCATCTGAAGAGATGCTGTTATAAATCTAGCTGGGAGGTTATGAGGGCATGCACCAGTGTTGATAGGTCTTCTGGTGAAGTAAAATGTTTCATTTTACCCTTTTAAGCAGTGGTGTCATGAACATTCTTTATTCAAAACAACCCCTTTAATGACTTTCCCTGTAACTTGGATGCCCAGGGCCACGGACCGGGTCACTGCCACTGTGACTACCCCTTTAATGACCACCAGACCCAGTACCGAGTATCCCCTAGGCCCTAGCGGGCGCTCCAGGCGTCACTAGTTTTGCTCCGGCGCATCCCTTCTTCTTGCTATGCCGCCCTCCTGCTTGCTTCGTGTGGATAACGCATCCCCTCGGCACTGCGCTCCAGTGCAGATGTACTTTTCTGCCCTGCTGAAGGCAGAGTAAAATACTGCAGTGCGCAGGCACCGGGAAAGGTCTAAGAGCCCCGGTGCATGCACACTGCAGTACTTTGCTCTGCCCTCAACAGGGCAGAGAAGCACGCCTGCGCCAGAGCGTTGTGCTGAGGAGACTGTGTGGATGATGAAGGGACGTGTCATCCACACGAAGCAAGGAGGACGGGGATAGTAAGATGAAGGGAGGCGCCCGACCAAGACCAGCGACACCCAACAATCCGGACCGCCCCCAGGTGTGTATAATAAAAGTTATTTTTCTTCTCTTACAGGTAGGGTTGGGGGCAGATATACAGTAATATACAATGCTGTATATCAGTCCTGAAAGGTGATGGCCGTATTTCTTATGGTGACAGTTTCACTTTACGTATGGTGTGGTTCTCTCCAATTAGGGAGCTAATAACTAAAGCTGGACAGCAGAAACATCCATACTGCCAGACTGGGTGGTTCTGTAGTCTGTGTCATCCAGAGGTTCTGGTTCTAACATCTCTTCTATCATCAGCGCTGCCTGCAGAAGAAGAAGTTGCAGGAGCAGGTCACGGTGGAGATGTGACAGGAAGCAGTAGCATAATGGTATGGCTTATTAGTTTCATACTCCCCAATACAAATGGCTCATTGGATTTCTACAGAAAAGATGCAATTTGCCGATATGAGCGTATCGCTTTGGGGAGGATCGAGTGTGAGTCAAATTTCCTGAAATTTCTGGCTGTACGCGAATTTGAATACTTTGAGAATCGTTTAATGGTTTGCAAAAAAAAAAATTGCCTGACATAATATCCCACTGTTGAAGCATCAAACAGTGGGCTAATTTATTTTTGCATTATCATATGGAACTCCTCATAATGTTATAAAGCTATGACATCTAGCGGATTATCATATTTTGTACAGTGGTGGTCAGTGCCTGGGTCATTACAGATCAGCGGTTTCCAGTGGCGCACAGTTTGTACGGCAGAGTCGTTCTCCATGTATAGAGTTACTGAGTAAGGCCGGGGACACACTTAACGTATAAAAAAACGGTCCGTTTTTCACGGCCGAGAATCGCACAAATGTTTCAAAAACAGTGATCCGTGTGCCGTGCGAGGATGCGTTTTCCTCGCATCAAATGATCCGTGTGACATCCGTATGGCATCCGTATGCCGAGATTTTCACGCAAGCTTGCAAAATGGACATATAACGGTTTTGGCACCTGAAAAAATTTAAATCATCACCCAGAACATGATTTAAGGGCCCTAAAACAGGTGGCAGCCACCAATGAAGGCAGCAGAGTCCCTGCTTGTGTTGGTGCACTTCTGCTTGATGAGCAACATGTCGGATCTACTGACTTTTAACACCACAGAGCGTGTGCTTTACAACTGGGTACTTTCACAACGTTTTGGAGAGCCATACCCAGTAATTGTTGATCCGAGGAGGCGGAGACGGATGTGGGTACATCCACTTATGAAGCAACGGATCAAGAAAGGACATTTCCAACGTCTGTATGCTGCTCTGAGGACCAATCCAGACAAGTTCTTCAACTATTGTCGGATGCGGATCCAAACCTTTGATATTTTGTTGGAGATTTTGCGACCAGGGATTACCAAGAAGGACACCAGGATGCGAAAATCAATTTGTGCAGAGGAGCGCCTTATCCTTACTTTACGGTATGTATCAATCCTCTGTTTCCCAACAAAGATTTGTGTTTAAGGGTATTGCCCATTGTGAAAAATAGCTACTTAAATGTTTCCTAAACTTCAACATACCCGTAGTTTCCGTCATATAAGACGACCCCCGACTTTCTATGAGTTTTTCTGGGGTTAAAAATTAGTCATATCAGCCATAAAACAACGTAATTTGGGCTAAATTTGGAATATTTGAGCAAATCGAACATCAAAGCCATCGCATGTCCTTAATGTTTGTGGAATCCTGGCATATTATTTTGACAATTGTATTTTTTCCACAGAGAACACTGGAATGTTTGAATTTTGTCGGGTAAACAAATTATCTTGTTTCTTTTAGCTTCCTTGCCACTGGACTATCATATGCGGCACTGCATTTAGAGTTTTTACTTGGAAAATCTACAATTTCAGGAATTGTGCGGGATACATGCACGGAAATATGGCGAAGACTCCATCAAGAGGTGATGCCTGAGCCGAAAATGTCCGATTGGTTACGGATTGCCCAAGGATTTCAGGACACCTGCCAGTTTCCGCACTGTGTTGGTGCTCTTGACGGAAAGCACATCCGTGTGCGTAAGCCGCCGGGCTCAGGGACACAATTCTATAATTATAAACAGTTTTTCTCTGTAGTGCTGTTGGCCCTGGTCGACAGCAACTACAGGTTTATAATTGTAGATATTGGGGCCTATGGGAGAACTGGAGACTCTAGAGTCTTCAGTTCTTCCTTAATGGGTCGGCGGCTGCGCAACAATGATTTGGATCTCCCACCCCCAAGTAACTTACCAGGGGCAAATTTAGATGTGGTGCCTTACATGATGGTAGCAGATGAGGCGTTTCAATTATCCCGGAACGTCATGAGGCCATATCCACGGAGAGGCCTGGACTACCGGCGTCGAATTTTTAATTTGCGCCTTTCACGTGCCCGCCGTCTGGTAGAGTGCTCATTTGGCATTCTCACTGCTAAATGGCGGGTCCTTCAGTCCGCAATACAACTGAGTGAAGGCAATGTAAATGGTGTAATCAAAGCATGTGTTGTTCTTCACAACTTTACTAGAAAACATGATTGCCCATCATCTGCTGCTGATGAAATTGATTATGCTAATACTGTATTGCCTACTCCACGTGTTCTTCCTTCTCGTCGTCAGCCCTCAGGCCTAAAAGTTCGAGATGTGTTAACAAATTATTTTGTGTCACCAGAGGGAGCGACTGATTGGCAAGACAATGCTGTTGTGCTTTAAATTTTCTTTATATTGTTAGGTAATAAATAGCTTAATGTTCATGTTTGAATTGTGTAGTATGTATCTTCTTTTACTTTCCAAAAAAAAGAGAAAGTTGCAACATCACCTTTGTAGTCCTAAGAATACACAACACTCATATTTTGGGCAACAATTTTAATGCTCCAAGCATATATATATATTTGGCCAAAACATATTCACATCATATGTAATTTTAGGCCTAGTAACCAGAGTCAAAATGAAAAAAAAACAGGCCAATGGCGCACAATAATAAAATTAACAAAACTAAATGACATGCTGAAACTTTTGGGCCGGAACTTACAGGTTCTGGTAGGTTGGGGGTGGCGATGATGATGATGGCGGGTGTCCAGCATGTGCTGAACTTGGCCTAGGTGGTGGACCAACCAGACTGTCAACCTGTGGTATGGCAGATATATATGAAGGGTGTTGTTGCACGTTTCGTTCCTGAGTGTGAGGTAAAACTGGATGTTGAGGGTAGAAGGGCATAAAGTCCTGTGTACTGTATTGACCCATTTGGTCATAACCCCCAATCTGGCCATGTCGAGCAGACACATGGTGGGACCAGCCTCCAAACATGTGTCTGTTCAAGTGGTCAGATTGGGCAGTGGATGGATATTCATTCATTGCCCTGTTTGTTTGTTGGTGGGTGTTTTGGGCAGGCTGGTGTGGTGGAGCTATACGTGGCAAGGAGGGTGCTGCAACTGTTTGGTTGGGTTCCTCTGGAAGGTCTTGCACCGCCAGAACATTTGTAGGTGACATTTGCCACTGTTCTAGGTAGTTGAACAAACGAATGGGGTTGTTTGGGGGTGTTGCCGCATCAATAACAATTTGTATACAACCTCTGGTACGCAGCCTGAGCGAACGTGGAATGGGGCGTAAATAGCGGGCAAGACTGCGGAAGTACGCTTCCTCCCCATCGTCATGTGCAGCCCTTGCCAAATAGTCCAACACCCCTGTATCCACTTGCCTCCTGGTGCCAGTGTTAGAAGCCACCCTTCTGCGCCGACCACGGTTTGGTCTGGTAGTAGGCTGTGGTGATGTATCCAGAGCCAAGGTTGGACTGCTGCTCTGGCCTCCTTCCTCAACCTCTGGATTGGCCTCCTGTGTGGCAGAAGACGCTGCTGCTGGTTGTGGTTGGTTGCTGCTTTGTGCTTGCTCTGAGGGTCCAGCCCTTTCGGAATCCTCACCAATGGGGTCAATCACCAACTCCGAGTCAGATGCAGTCTCTCTTTCTGTCAGATTGGACTCTGTTCTGTATTTCAAAAATGATTTGAGAGGCAAAAATTATAAACAGATTCGATTAGAAGATGTGTCTAAGTTTTTTGGACATGCATCCACTTACGGTCTGAGCTCCATCACCGGGGCAAGAAAATTCAGCCTATCAAAATAAAGATATTTTCTTTTTTTGGGTGCTGCATCACCACTACGCCCCGAAACTTGACGTTCCCGCCGGTATTGATCCCGGCAACTCCGCCAGCGTCTAGTGACATCATTCACTGCAAAGAAGAAAAAGTTGTTTGGGGAATAACAAATAATAAGAAAGAATCTGTATTTTTACATAACGATAACATATTCGGCAGTTTGGAACAAACATTATCATTGCTGTCACCAATGTGGCTCACAATATAAATTCCCTATGAGTATGTCTTTGGATTGTGTGAGGAAAGCGGAGTGGCCAGAAGAAACCCACGCAAACACGGAGAGAACATCCAAACTCTGCATCTTTTGGCCTTGGTGGAATTTTAACCCAGGACTCATATCCAGTGAGCCACCATGCTGCACAATCACATAACTACAACAGGTTCAGGGTTTGCAAGCACACACAGGCCCAGGAGCCTAAGGGGACCTAAAACTCCCTTGGTAAGATCTGAAAGGACTGTAGCTAATATATTGGAACCATATTGGTGTGTCTTGTTAATGTTTTTGTAGCCTCAACCAAGAGCTTGGAACATTTACATCACTCCAAAACACACCACATATGATGTGTTCACGCCTATTTTTATCGTTCCAAAAATGTTAAAGCACATTTTTTGTGTAAAGAATGGTACTTACAAATTTCTTGCTGAACCTCTTGAGGTCGCTGATCAAAATCGGGGAACATGTGGCGACAGATTGCCCTCCATGCTGCGTCTTTTCGTGCGCGGTCAGCATAATGTGCATCGCGTTGGTCCCATAACTCTGGTCTATCATGGACCAGAGCAATCAGCATCTCCACATTTATATGTCTGGCCATGCTGCTACACAGTACACTCCGTGGAGGCGTGCTTCCTGGTTTGCAATCCAGCGTGGGGCATAAATTAGCATTCCAAAGCTTCCTGATGATGGATGATTCAATTTCCTGTCACCTGGAGAAGTCTTCCGTATTTCTCGCAATGCACACGCATGGTCCGTGTGTAATCCGATTTTTTCTCGCACCCATAGACTTGCATTGGCGAGTCTCGGCCGAGATACGCTGACAATCGCAGCAGGCTGCGAGTTCCCTCGGATCCGAAATACGGTGGAGAAAATATCGGATGATGGGAGCTGCACCATAGATTAACATTGTGCCGAGTGCTATGCGATTTTTTATCGCATAGCACTCGTCCGTATTACGGTCTAGTGTGACCCCGGCCTCAGTCTATCTCTCTTCTGTAGAGCGTAAGCTCTTATGGTCAGTATGATTATGGCTATATCAAACACGCATAGGTTTTTAAAATTATTTTAGTGGTGAAAAAAATGTGGAATTTCTTTAAAAAGTAAATTTTTGCTTATGTTGCTATTTTCTGACACCCATAATGTATTCAATTTTTGGTTGATGGAGCTGTGTGAAGATGGCCTTGCGGTGGCTGAAAAATGTAAATTCTGGCATTTTGGTTCTTTTTCTCATAACGGCGTTTACTGATTGAATTAATTAATTTTATATTTTCATAGCTGACACTTTTATGGAGATAGCGACACCACATATGCGTATTAATTATTTTTTTATTTTTTTTATTTCTTAATTTTGAATGGAGGGTATAGGGAGTTATTCAAGATGTTATATATTTGTTTAAACGTTTTAGCTGTAGTTTTCATTTTATTTTCTAGTCCCTTTACGGGTCTTAAGCCTATGATCGGGCAGATCGCTGGTACCATACACAAGAATATTGTAATATTATTACAGCCATTGCGGAAACCTATTGTCTCTTGAGCAGCTCGGATCTATGCAACCTCCTTACTTTCTGGTTTCTGGTGAGTACTGGTATGTAGTAGAACTATGAAGTTCTGCACAAGTTCTGCTATGACACTTTTCGCTGTTAGTGGTTTGTACAGAGTCTATACTTCAACCCAAGTTTCTCTATCCCTAGGAAACATAACCCTTCTAAACTCAGATCAGGGGAACTGTTACTCGAAAGCCAAATATTAGCTGTCATTAAGTCTTCATTTTTTAATCTGTGGATTATTATAGGACAATATTCATATGGCAGGCAACTCGAGCCTTTTTACAGGTGTCACTATTTGTGACAACTCGGGCTCTATATGCTGCTATGCCTTAGGATGTAATGGTGGACAGGCGACTTGAAATCATCTGCCCGCCGGTTTCTGCTGTGTGGCTTACAGTTACCCCCACAACCTTGGAATTCCAGCCTCTGGTTCCTGCACTTCAGCGTGGAGGGAGCTCTGTCGCAGCTCCCCTCCAGCTCTTCACTTCTCCTTTACTCCTTCCTCTTTACACAGTCTCCTACAGACCGTTCTGTCTCTCTCTTCTCTTTACAGGAGCTGCAGAACCACGTGTCTGCACGGCCCCAGCTTTCCACTCCTCACTCCTCTCTGACAGACTGTTTCTGACAGACTCCCTAAGTCCTCCTCCAGACAGAATATATATAGGGAAACCACCCACAAACTGGATCAGAGCTCCTCCGTCTGGCCTGGAGTCAGAACAGTGTTGTATGTATGTGTTACCTGTTAGAGGGATCTTTCCTCGCTTCCAGGCATGGCATTGCACTCCCCGTGAGGATGGCAATACCACTGTGACAACCGAACTCCTGGGGTGTCACAAGCCCATCAGACCGGACAGCCCCGCATTGCAGGTGAGTATAATAAAAGTTATTTTTCATCTCTTGCAGGTCCAGTTGGGGGCAGATATACAACATTATAGAATGCTGTATATCAGACCTGGAAGGTGGTGGCCATATCTCTTATCGGTCAAACCTGGTGACAGGTTGCCTTTAAGCCTCCAGCTTACTGCTGGAAGCTGTCACATATGGTCTTGTGCTCTTCTGGTTTAGTATTGTCTGTTTAGCTCCTTGTTGTATCATTCTTCCTTGTTTTGCCCTTAGCTTGTTTTTCTGACTATTCTTACGTATTCTGATTTTGTATTTCTACTGCCTGTTTGGTTCTGATCTGGCTACCTCACCACTCCTGCCAACCCGCACCCCCATACAACAGCTTATTCTATGAACCCAACCCATGCTTCCCTGTTGAAGTCCAGATCCCTGTACAATGGTTAAAGGGTGAAGGTCATGGCAATCCCTTGGATCTGGTAAGTGGAGTGGCTTGCGCTAAGTCTGTCTACGGTAACCATTTTAGAGCTGTCAGAGGACCATTTCCATATGTTACGTAAAAACATACTCACGGGATCTGTTTAAATATAATCTGTCACTAGGTTTTTGCCACCTTACTTGTCGGCAGTATGATGCAGGGGCATAGAACCTGATTACAATCATGTATCACTTACGGATGACTGCATGTAGTTTTATCAGCAGGAGATTATTACTAGAGGACTAGTAAACCTGTTGCTAGGTAGGTAGGTATATTCATGAATTTTGTATAACCCCAACATAGTTACATAGCTGCATAGGTTGAAAAAAGACTTAGGTTCATCAAGTTCAACCTTTCTCCACCAATTGTTCATTTTATCACTAATTTAACTATATCCACCAATGTTATGTGTATTAAGGAAATCGTCCAGCCCTTTTTTAAAAGCTGTTATAGTGTCTGCCATTACTGCTTGTTGTAGTCCAGAATCTGACTGCTCTAACTGTAAAGAACCCTTTCCTATTTAGCTGTCGGAATAGCCTTTTTTCCACCCGTAATAAGTGCCCCCTGGTCCTTAGTATGGTCCTTGGAAGGAATAAGTCATGTGCCAGTGTTTTGTACTGGCCGCACATATATTTATACATGTAAATGAGATCCCCTCTGAAGCATCTTTTTTCTAAGCTAACAAGCCCAACTTTTACAACCTCTCCTCATATGAGAGGCCTCCATCCCTTGTAATAATCTAGTTGCCCATCTTAAGAACCAATTCTAACTTCTGAATATCCTTTTTAAAATGTGGAGCCCAAAACTGGATCCCATATTCTAGATGTGACCTCACTAGTGATTTATCAAGGGGTAATAATATGTTGGGATCGTGGGATTTTCTCTCTCTTTTTTTATACACCCTAAAATCTTGCTTGCTTTTGCTGCTGCTTGACATTGAGTACTGCTGCTCAGCTTACTTGTAACCAGAATACCCAAGTCCTTCTCCTGTTCTGTAGTCCCGAGTATTCTCCCATTTAATGTATATGAAGCAATAGGATTATTCCTTCCTAGGTGCATTACTCTACATGCATCCACAATTGCCTAGTGTTTGTCCATTCAGACATCTTATTCAGATTGTTTTGCAATATTGTAATGTCAAGGTCAGATTTTAATATCGTACATAGTTTGGTGTCATCAGCAAAGACTGACACTTTACTTTCAATCCCATCCACAAGGTCATTAATAAAGAGCTTAAAAGGAATTGGTCCTAGCACAGATCCCAGCGGTACCCCACTGCTGACTTATCCCATCACTGATTGACAGCTCTCTGTGTACACTGTTCATGGTCATAAAGCTGCCAATCAGTGGTGTGGTCGGGGTTATTCAGAGCTCAGCATTCTGATAACTGCAGCAGATAACGAAGTGAATTTATAAATATGACAGCAAGCAGCCTAGTAAGTAATACATCACTGGAATCAGTCTCTACCTTATGCTGTTCTCAGATAGGGTAGCAAAAACCCGGTAATACATTCTCTTTACAGCGGAAAATCAGTGGAAAATTTGATACTTAAAATTCACTGCATGGATTTCAGATCAGTCCATGTGAAAACTGTCTTATAAATGCCATAGTTAATAATTTCCCTCATCCTCTCTGTGAAACGTCTACACCTTAATTTGCAACATGACATGCCTATTACTCAGTCAGAATTAGCTGCCAAGCAGAAAATTTAGGTGTCTTGCATGTGCTAAGTTCATGCCATCTGCTCAAAAATGACTTAAGGTATGTGTCGAACAGGAACTAAATGTTTGGAACAAGTCCACTGAAATCTTAACAAGTCCATTAGAGGTAGCTTTACTGTAATAATCTAAAAAAGTCATAATTTCCCAAGTGCAAAGAGTGAGATCCACAGTAGCAGATTTTATCACAACTATAAGACATGGATGATTCCCTTATATATCACTCAGATATCGCTTTCATATGACTGTGATCATGCTACAAACATAAATAGTGGCGAGGGTTCATTATGATCCACACTTTCTGGACTCGAAGTTCATGAATATCCCATTGCCCTGTGCACTCAGTCTTTGCGGCAGCATAGACATCTTGCCCATTTTGTGTGCACCACCACATGTTGCCTCTGTAAGGCACAGTAGTTACAATTTTTTTTACTTGCATATTATCATTACGGTAAATCCATGCAAAATGACTATGTTAAGCTGGCCATACACATGTAACCATCGTTTGACAGATGGCCCCACACACTCGACTGAGCATTCATGTCATCTCAATGGGTAATCCACTGCGGAAGCCTGGAGAAACCTCAAAGGAAGCCACTGCTGTGGGATAACCTATGAGGTTACATTTCTCTTTATAATATATGTATAATTACCTCACCCACCAAAATAATCAAATAAATGTCAAAAAAAATCCCCCCAAAAATCCAAATTTTATTAAGTGACAATTATTTACACAAACAGTAAAAAAAATTATAATTACAAGCACCTTATAAAACCCAAATAAAAAGAACAGATAGTGTGGTCAATTGTAAATATCATAAAAACAAATGAAAATCAATCAGTACATCAAAATAGCGAGTGTACAAAAATACCACATGACTTGACAAAAATTACAAAGACGTGGAAATTGTAAAAACTCTCAAAAGTTAAGATGGTCCCTGAACACCACAGAGCGCTCTAAGGTAATGAACAACCTGCCATATGATGAATGAAGATAGATAGAATTCAATTGAGAGGTAAAAAAACACTGCAATTGTGCTCTCAGTAAACAGCATAAGTACAAGAGGACCTATAGCCACCATTTGCCATTGTAAATAAAGACCACACTACCCAGTACCTCGATGCGCGTTCTGAGTACATCTTAGTCAGAGATAGACAGGCCTCAAATGAGATGTAAAAATACCCTTGCTATAGTTCTCTCAGTAAATAGCATAAGTGCAAGAGGACCTTTACCAACCACATGCTATTGTAAGACCACACTTCCCAGTACCCCAACGTGCATTTCACATGCAGCTTCATCAGGGGTAGACCTCAAATGAGAGGTAAAAAACCCCAGCAATAGCGCTCTCAGTAAATAGCATAAGTGCAAGAGGACCTATACCCACCACATGACATTGTAAATAAAGACCACACTGCCCGTTTCACGGGCAGCTTTGTCAGAGGGTACACCAACAAAGCTGGTAATTTATGTAGTGCATGCCTTTTACTTGTGAGCTTAATGTGTTTAACTGAACCAGAGTCACGAAAAAAGTCACTATATCAAAATAACTGACGGTCACATCCAAAAATAAATCAGGTCTGAACAGGTGCTTACCTAGAGTCGCCAACTCATATACAATCTAACAGATAAGGCAGCACTTTGTAGCTCTATAGCATGCAAACATGAAATATGAAAATTTTATTGCATTACTGCACTAGAAATATAAAAAATTGAGAATGCTTAGCGCATAAATTGGCCAATTCATGTGTACCTGGCAGCCACGTTAAGGCGTTTCTCGCTGCCAGGACCTAATGCCAATCCTCTCTTAGACAATCTACCTTACCTAGAGTCGCCAACTCATGTATAATCAAACAGATAACGCAGCACTCTGTAGCACCATAGCATGCAAATATAAAATATGAAAATAGCTAAGCACCTGTTCAGACCTGATTTATGTTTGGATGTGAAGGTCAGTTTTTTGATATTTGTATGTAGCATTCTGACTGAGCACTCTGCCCCTTAGCCTTAGGTGTTTTTAATTGCAGCAGGATTCTTCCTGTCCACAGGGATATAGACTTTAGTCCAAGAGAGGATTCATATTAGGTTCCCAGAGAGATGTAGACTGTCTAAGAGAGGAATGGCACTAGGTCTTGGCAACGAGAAACGCCTTAACATGGCTGCCAGGTACACATGAATTGGTCAATTTATGTGCTAAGCATTCAAAATTTTTCATATTTATAGAGCAATAATGCAAGTCAATTTTCATATTTTATGTTTGCATGCTATAGCGCTACAGAGTGCTGCCTTATCTGTTTGATAAAAAAGTCAATGACCTAAGACTTGCTTTGGCCTATAGGAGTATTGGTTCCCAGCAGTTTACATCAGGCATGTCAAACACGCGTCCCGCGGGCTGCATGCGGCCCTTTACAGGCATATCTGTGGCCCGCACAAAAGTCTCAAACTTTGTCTAAACACAAATAGGCTGAGCCGCAGATGCTCAAAACTTCACGATGGCAGGGGCCGCCTGATCCCTGAAATTGCGGCTGTCTCAAAGCCAGGCTCCTCGTCGGTGCCGGCGGAATTCTGCCGCCCCCACAGACAGACAGACCAGTGAGATAATCCCCCCCATGCTGCTGCGCTACTAGTACCCGCCCGCCGGCCCGGTTCGCTTGCTTGTTGTGACTAGTGAGAGTGACAACAAGAGGAATCCTGTCCCTGCGTGCGCCCTGGGCCCTGACAACCGCTGAGAGGCGCTGACCGCCGCTGGCACTTCCGCATCAGGGAAGCGCCAGCAGCAGTTGACGTCACTGAGCGTGTGACAGGCTGCTTCAGTTCATTCGTCGTCACTCACGGTCGTTGCGCCGCAGCGACGGTGACTTGTTGTCACTGTCTCACTCGCTATGTATTCAGTTTGTGGTTGGAGAGTCCAGGTGACGTCGTCGGTGCCGGTGGTAAGTGGTGTGCTACAGACCGCGGCCACAGGGACCGGGTGGAGCTGAAGTCTGACTCTGAAACCTGCCTGCTGCATAGGGGGAGGGTGTGTAGGACTGGAGGAGCAGATCCTTGTACTATGGGGGTGTCTTGGTCAGACTGGAGGAGCAGATCCTCTTGTATTATGGGGGTCCTTATATTTCTGGAGGTGGAAGTACCAGGATCTGATCCTCCACCTCCAGAAATATAGGGACCCCATAATACAAGAGGATCTGCTCCTCCAGTCTGA
This sequence comes from Ranitomeya variabilis, assembly GCF_051348905.1. Taxonomy (NCBI): domain Eukaryota; kingdom Metazoa; phylum Chordata; class Amphibia; order Anura; family Dendrobatidae; genus Ranitomeya; species Ranitomeya variabilis. Next base: position 192,630,486 of record NC_135238.1, read on the forward strand.
CACAGACACCCCCATAGTACCAGGATCTGATCCATGCGGCCCTGTGACAATGGAAAAGCAGAGCCTTGTATTATAGGGGTCCCGTGTATGCGGAGAAGTAGATTCCTGTATTATGGGGGTCCTTGTGTCTCTGGAGGATCAGATCCTTATGGGGATACTATATTGACCAGTGGAACAGCTCCATCTGTATAAATTAACCGGCTGGGGGAGTCGTTACTATATGTACCGGTTCTGGGGATGTCACGGTGGCCCGACCCGGTCCGTGGCCCTGCTGAGGGGCGCCCAATTAAAGGTGTAAGTTTGTACGGTGTTCGTGATGCCAACTGTGGTATTCGGTCAAGGTGACCGACGCTGCTGGGGGTCTGCTGGGGTGATGAACTGGCAGCCAGATGGTATACCTTCCCACAGGTGAAGTGTGTCCCCAGGGCTTCCCAAAGTGTGTGGATGATGATAGTGGTCGTTGTAAGGCGCGATGAATAACGAGGACACAAAGGTTGCAGTCTCTTTACCTTTTACTGAAGACTTCAGCGTCCGCAGTCCAGAGCACCGCTCACAGGGCTGGCTGAGTCCGGCCGGTCCGAAGGCACATCCAGAGTTCCCTTAGCCAGGAGGAAATCAGTAGCCTTCCTACTAGCGCCTGTGTGTTGTAGTACCTCCCTGCTGAGCACCACGGGAAAGTCCTCACAACCTTCGTGAATATTTCTGATGTTCTCTCTCTCTGTCCCCCAGATGAAATGGATAGGACAACCCGTATGACGGGGTAGGCCTGGAGTTAATTTATAGGGACCCTAGAGATGCCCCTCTCCCACAATTGCCTCCGTGTCTTCTTAGGTATTTAGGTTGGGCAGCCAACTTCGAATTGACTGTCCTGCCGTTGTTTGGAGTAATGCGTAGAGTCAGTACTCCCTCGGTGTTCCGGCCACCGGCTACGCTCCTCAGAAGGAGCCTGCCTACCTCGGGGCAGGACTCCTCCCGGTGTTATCTCCTTGTGCTGTGACTTCGGTTCTCACTCTCCACAATATACTTCACTTCACGTCCTTTCTTAGGATGCTGCCGCAATGAAGTGCAGGCGCAGCTCCGTAACGTTCTATCTCTTGCTAGACCTCTGTCAGGATCCCACCCGTGACAGGACCTCTCTGGGTCAAACCCAGGCTGCTTCTCTCTCGATGTTATCTCGTCGAAGCCCAGTCTGCTTCTCTCTGACTCACTTCCTATCCAACCCACCAGTTTTACCCGTGTGTGAAGAGTGCCCTAGTAGATAGAAGCTTTGCTCCCCCTGGTGGACTGGAGTGTAAAGTGTAGTGTGTGACTGTGATACCTGGCTAGGTGAACTCCTTTAGTACCATCAGACGTAACATCACTCCCCCTTGTGGAAGAGCGACATTACTGCAACGACCAGGACTCTGGGGCGCTGCACTTTCTATTAGTTTTGAACGAATCTATGTATATGCTGCAGATAAAAACCAATTAAGATGTGTACAGAGGATTTTCAGTTGTTGATATTCCAGTCTGCAAAAATGATCAAGTAAAAATGGGAGTGGCGTCAATTGTTAGATCAATGTGGCCCCCACTGTTGAGCATGTTTTTTTCTGGGAGTAGTATGGAATACAATTTCTAATTTTTACAATAAAGTTTTTCATTTTATATGAAGCTATAACTACTTTTCTTCTGGTGAGTACCAAACCCTTTATATTGAGTGTCAGGACGCATGCATGACTTCTTTACTTGTTGCCTCAAGATCCAGTCTTTAGGATAATAAAAAATCTAGGGACATGAGATCATAGATCTTACATCTGGTGTGAGTTGACTGGAAATAGACCGGATTGTGAGAAACTTCAAATCCAGACAATCTAACCCCTTTGGTATGGGATCAATCATTGGTGTTAACACACATCAAGTAGTTATAGCTTCTTTATGAAAATGATTATTGAGAAGTTCATGCAACTTCTGTCAGCTTGAATAATTTCCTTGTTCCTGCTTAAAACACTGTCGACTAGAAATAGAGTTGTGTAGATAGTGTTGCTATAGTTATAAAACGTTCAGAACAATACTCCTACAATTTTGTCTTGTTGTATGGCATGACAATCAAAGACATCTTTAAAGACACTTGGCCAGCGTCTTTCTCATTGGTCCTGTCCCCTACTCCTCCCCTGGATGCAGGAGCGTTTGAATGGAGCTGTGGGTCGTGCATACATCCTGTCATTGTATTCTAAAAAAGCCCCCCATACACCTTACATGGCTGTTGGCCGAACGATGGTTTGGTTGATCGTTTGGGCTGGAAGCTGTATCTCAACTGGCTCTCCCACTCACAGGAGTGCTTAGCTGGTTATGCGATCCTGTGTTCTCTGTGTCTATGGTGTATGAGGGGCTTTGTTTATGAGACTGATGAAAATAGCTGAACTTGGCTATAATTCTTAATCCCATAGTATAGGTATAGATAGGCATTCAGCAAAAGGTGGGCAAAGCATCTCTGAGTGTGGCCAAACCCGGTCAACTCATGGTTTCAACTATAGTGACACATCTTAATTATAGTGATTTATTTGGCGTGTCGGTATAATTAAAGTAATGGCCAATTTATATAGCTTCATTCTGTTTTACTACTTAAAAAAAAATAACATATTCTGATTTAGGCTTTGGCTACACAGATAATTTAAAAAGGGATTCCAATTTGCAAAAATGATCATGTATCCACTGGATAGGCGTTAATTGTTAGATCAATGGCACACAGAGGGTCCCTTCTCAACGAGCAATAAACCAAAATTACAGAAGTGATAGAAAGAGAACAAACACTCACTTTTACATAACTGATCTCATATAATGTTGATGCCTGCTCTATAATTTGTTTAATAAATTTGCTATATTATGATGTATTATCACCATTCTGCGAGCTTTGGTCAGATTATCTCTTAAGGTCAAAGTCAATTTTAAAAATTGGCCAAGCATGGTGTAAAAATAAAAACCTTCTTATTCCCAACTGCTCTTCTATATTACTGCCTGGGACTCTCACTAATCTCCTTGCTTACTCTTTTGGCAGAGATGACGCATGACCACTTCAGCTAAACGCTGGCCACAGCAGTGGCGAGATGGTCATCCCTGAGGCCACCTTCACATGCTGTCCCTGGTGGAAGAGAAAGCAAGCGGGCAGTTTAAAGACCCGGGTAGTGGTATATTTCATCTGGCCTCTTCCCCCTGAAACTTGGAAAAAGAAATTGGTGGCAGCTGGTATGTGCAGCGAGAAGCTAGAAGACTGCTGTAGGCTGCTGCGAGCTATGACATTGAGGAGACACCTGCCACTCTCAGATGGCTCCACTGCCCATAGACACTGGACAGGACTCAGCAAGTCCTTGACCGGATAATATCTAAGTTGCTGTGAATGCATAGCAGCATAGTGTTCAAGGTGACAATGAGTATAAAGGAGTATTGGATGCACAGTTTGTAAAGAAGAACCAGGGCACAAAAGTTTCACGAGCTTGTTGATTTATTAGTGGGTCTCACCTTGTCAGTGGATCCAGGGAACCAGTAAACCTTTTTGTAGGATGCCTCTGTATTGAACAGAGTTGTCGACAACAACATTTAACCTGTAAACAGCAATTCATGAATTGCAGTTGTCTTATCATTATAATGTAATTATAGAAATCTGTCCCCACTCTCTGGAATTGTCAGATTTGCAGTTATCAATTGACTTTACTGCAGATTACTGTTTGGATGCCCATAATAATTACTGTAAATGAAGATATTAGGGAGGTGTCATCTATCAAACTCCCGCAGCAAATGTATCAATGTTACGGAATTATCGCTTTTCTCAATCTTGTTAGGCTCTTTTTCACTTGCTGTTATATGGACCTTGAGTTGATAGGTACTAATTACAATTGTTTGAGTTTATTTTTTTTTCTGTGTAAACTTAAATATGTTTTATTGTACATATTTTGGAAAATTTTTGGTTATTTCCGTGTTTTTTTTTTTTGTTTGTTTCTTTATGAGTCCATGTCTGAAAAAACTTTCGATTTGATTTAAGTGTTTAGAATTAATGATGAGGGAGTGTGCTCGTTACTCGAGATTTCCGAGCATGCTCGGGTGTTCTCCAAGTATTTTGGGCGTGCTCGGAAATTATGTTTGATTCGCCGCAGCTGCATGATTTGCGGCTGTTAGACAACCTGAACACATGCAGGGATTGCCTGTTTGTTAGGGAATCCCCACATGTTTTCAGGCTGTCTAGCAGCCGCAAATCATGAAGCTGCGGGGACTCAAACATAATTTCCGAGCATGCCCAAAATACTCAGAGATCACCCGAGCATGCTCGGAAATCTCGATTAACGAGCACATTTGCTCATCACTATTTAGGATGTATTATTACTGAGAATAATTGTACCAAATAATGGTGATTTTTGCTAATCATTAACTTCATCCCCTCCAGTTATGATTTAATTTAATCTGCAGACACCTGAGGAAGGTTGTTAGTAGTCGAAACGCGTTGTGGTTATCTGTTTTTAAATTAAAACCTTTTTTATTGGAGATAAATTTTGTCTATATTCCATGTTTTACCTTCCCACTGTGGGAGCGCCACACACCTGGATCACCTTCTGCTATGACACACGGCTGGAACTGCACTGGAGGAACTTCCTGCAGCACACCAGTTTGGCTGCACTCCATTGCATCTCAGGCAAACTACTCCTAGTGTTTTTTAGTTTGTTTCTCACTAGTTGATTTTACATTCACTCACTATGCATAGATAGTGCCACATTTTTCTCCTTTCCACAAGGGATTTCCATCATTTTTACAAGTCAGAAATTGCACTGGTAGATATTAGATTGGTATCATCAAGGTCCTTCTTCCTGCAGGAGTACAGAAAAAAGAAATACAAAGCCTGGAATGTCCTGTACAGTGAGTGCATGTGTATATCTAATATGTAATATGTGTGTGTATAACATTGCATGATGTAACATGTAGTGGGTGTGAGACATGCAGTGACAATGTGTGGCATGTGAGACATGCAGTGTGTGTAATGCAGTGTGTATGTGTAATATTCAATGGGAGTGTAATATACCGTATGTGTGTAATATACAGTGTGTGTAACATGCAGTGTGTATGTATGTTTAGCATGCAGTATGTGTTTAACATGCAGTGTTTGTTTCTATGTTTAACATTCAGCTTGTATGTGACATGTAATGTCTGTGTAGCATGTTCTGTGTGTATCATCCATATCTAAAAATACCTAAACTGCAAATGAGTGTTTGTACATATACTAAGAGTTTCCCAAGATCCTTGCAACTTTTGTTGTTTTTACAAAAGCCCTAAAGAGCTCTGAGAATTTTTTAAAAAAGTGCTCAGATCAGATTGGACAGGAGGGCAATGCCAAGTGCCCCCAACAAATTCATCAGCACAAAAGCAGCGTTAATTAGGACAGGAATGTACTCAAGTCTGTGCCTGGCATACATTTCTTGCGGTGGCACATGACATCTAAGGCTGCTTTCACACATCACTTTTTTGCCGTCAGGCACAATCCGTCGAATGTTGAAAAAAACAGATCCGTCGCAGATTGCGAAAAACTGATGCAACGGATCTGTTTTTACGACGGGTCAGACTAGCTGATCCAGCTAATTGGATCCTAAAAATATTGGAGCATGCTCAGCTAAAAAAACGGAATCCATCTTTCGCTGTCCGTTTTTTCAATGGACACAAAAAACGTTACTATGTCTGTTTTTTTCTAACCGCCGGAAAACCAATTTTTGACGGATCAGGCAAAAATGGAGGAAATGTGAGACCAGCCATCGCAATCCGTCGCTAATACAAGACTATGAGAAAAAAACGGATCCGGCGGTAACTTTTGCCAGATCCGTTTTTTCAGAATTCGCCGGATTGAGCCTGATGGCAAAAAACTGATGTGTGAAAGCAGCCTTAGGGTATGTGTCCATGGTCAGTAAACGCTGCTTGTTTGACGCTGCGCAGAGCTGCAGCGTCAAACACGCAGCGTCCAGATGTTCCAGCATAGTGGAGGGGATTTTTTGAAATCCCGTGTCCACTATGCGTGGAAACCCGCACGCGGCGGGCCTGCGTCTCCGGACATGCTGCGCGTCTTTTCAGATCGCAGCATGTCCGTGCACCTTGCGGGGACGCAGCGTCCCCGCAAGGCATAACACAGGGCCCTATGGGAGGGTGCGATGATCCTGGATGTGTACAGTTAACACATCTGGCATCATCGCGTCCCAGAAAGGGGGCGGGGCTTAGCGCCGAGCGGCTTCGCCGCTCCGGCAATACCGCCGGCCATCCTGAACGTGGACACGCAGCCTTAAAGATCCATCAAATTCATTGAGTTCTCATTCTCTGAACTCAGTTTGTTTATTTAATTTTACTGCTTTTTTTCTCTTTTGTTGTTGTTTGTTTTACCTATTTATTATTTTTTTCCTTTGTGCATATATTTGAATTTCTTCAGAAACTTTGTCATACCTTGCCTCAGGAAGGGACCTAAGAAGTCTCGAAAGCTTGCTCTGTAACATCATTTATTTTATTTTTGTTAGCCATTAAAAGGTATCATAACGACAAGATTATCTTGCTTTTCCCACTGAGAGGATTCATTAAGAGGCACATACCTTGGAGAATTTGGCGAATCTTACCTCTACTCAACCTTCATCAAGACTGCTGTATAAAATGGCAATCTTGATGAATCGTGAGTCTTAATGTTCTTCTGTGCAGCAATGCTGCCAGCCGTACGCAGATGACGGTGACAGAACTTCTGTTATTGTTATCGTTGTGAGCTATCTGGCAGTATGGCAGCACTGAGGCACATCGCGTGTTAATTAGTGAGCCGGCTGCAGTAGGTGCACTGAGGCGCTTTAAGTGTTAATGGTAAGCCGGCAGCATTGCTGCACTGAGGCATGTGAAATGTTAATTCTATCACTCCTCCCCGGGAGGTCATGTGAGGGCTAACTGCCTTTGTGGAGTTACAATCTGTACATCATGATTAAGGACGCCATGAGCATTTGTAACAGGTAGATATTTTGTGCTACCACAACAGTGATGTCACTTTTTATGGCTTCAGAATAAGGTGCACCTGAGAGCAGCACTGCTCACCTGTATATGCACCTGTCACCCCAGCTCTGCAGCTCCACGAGTGACAGGATGGGGGAGAACCTGCGCCTTCCCGGTCTCTACCGGCGAGTCAGCGCTTGGGGCGATAACGGCGAGGAGAACGCGGTCTGGAAGCGCCCTGCCTCCGTGCCCTGGCAGCAAAGTGACCGCTGTGATGAGTGGAGTTCTGGTAGCGACCGATCCGGAGCCCGAGGTGACTCAGACGAGCGATCCCTGGGAGAGTACAGCGCCCCGTTATCCCGGGATAGTGGGCGACAAGCGCATCTGCTGCGCGGTATATTTGAGATTGAGAAGACAAGCTGTGACGTCTCTCTGACTTCAAGTCACCTCCTCTGGTGTCCCATCCTGCCCGAGAACCCTGGTGAGTAGTCACATGTGCGTGCCCGACCAGAGCAGTTTACGGTAACCTGGCAGAACTTTAAAGCATTCCTTTTAAATATGTAGTAGGTGTAATAATAATAATAATATTAGCAAATACCTCCAATTAGAAATGTAGTAAAGTTCTCCAGATACGCTAAGTCGCAGGGCGTTGCAGTAGCTTAGGTATCAGTGTTTACCACCATTCATATAGTGACCATTTTTAGTGGTCGTAACGATGGATACCTAATCTACTGCAATGCCCTGGGGCAAGCGACATAGAAAATCTGAAGAACTATACTACATTTCTAAGTGGATTTATTTGCTAAAAGTATTATTATTACACGTACTACATGTTGGGATAGGATCTTGGAGATGGGAATACCCCTTTAACTTCCAGCATGTCCTAACCACTGCACGTTGTGATGGCATGCTCGGGGTTCAGTATAGCCACATATAATTTAATTGGGTTGTCCACTATTGGTCAAACCTTTATTAATTGTCCCACTGTGCTGTATATATTAAAAAAAATTATACCTACCTGGACTAGCACCACTCCCACACTCCAAACACTGTGTCTCCCAACCGTCTCATAACCATCTTATAAACAATGTCATGTGACAGCTGCAGCCAATCAGTTGTTGCTGATTGACTGCAGCCTTCACAATTACATCTGAGTGGGAGAGACATTGTTCTTCCATTTGGAATTAATGGTGCAAGCTGCAGCTGCTCAAGTGGCCTTGCTTATGTCAGGAGTCTGGTGGGGGACACGGCTGAAAGCGGTGGAATGGCGCCGGTCCTGGAAGGTAAGTATATATTATTTTCTAATTTATATCGAACACGGAGACAATTAACAAGGGGTTGTCCAATACTGGACAAACCCCCTTTAAGGGTATGGACCCATGATCAGTAGACGTTGCGGGTTGAATGCGGCGTACTTGTGCAGCGTCCATCCCGCAGCGTCCAGATGTTACATCATAGTGGGTGGGATTTCAAGAAATCCCATGCCCACTATGTGTACACAGATGCCCGTGGATCACCCACAGAGACGGACATGTGGCTCGTCTCTCCAGAAAGCAGCATGTCAAGCTACAAAATGTATTGCATGCGGTGAATCCGCACGGTTCAGTGAACACTTGCGGGTTCACCTGCGTTCAATAGACGGCAGTGCTTTGGACGCAGCGAACATGCACTACATCCAGAGCGCTGACTCTTCCGGATATGTTTGTCCACAGTTATGCCAACATGTAGCCCTCTGATGTAAAACAAATAACCATGGTATCGCCCACATGAAAAAGCATATGCCAATTTATCAAGAGGTTTTCGGCTTTTCTTCCCATTTCTTGTTGTTGGGAAAAGCTAACTGACAGCCAAATGTATTGTCACAAAGAATGAGTAAAATCTGAGCAAATTCTTCTAGTCATGTATTGCTGCAAAAGGCAGTAATGTATCACTGACTAATGACCCGTACAGGAGTCTGGAAGCTGTAATGTGGCACCACAGGCTGGCATTCAGCTTTCCCATAAATACATAGAACTAAGAATTTGAGAAGGAGTTGAAGTAGTTTAGCTGGTTAAACCAGTCGGTGTTTAGAATCCCACTATAAAGTCGTGGCCAAAAGTTTTCAGACTGGCACAAAAGTTCGGTTTTCACAGTTTGCTTCCTCAGTGTTTTTAGACCTTATAGTTGTATGCTTCTATGGTTACTGAAGTACAATTATTAACATTGCATAAGTTTCAAAAAAGTTTGACAAATACATCAAGTTTATGCAAAGACTCAATATTTACAGTGTTGGCCCTTATTTGTCAAGACTTCTGCCTTTCTCCCTGATATACTGAATATTGGCTTCTGGGCCAAATCCTCACTGATGAGAAAACGACTAGGGAGGAGCTAATGTGCTTGGTGATACTCGGCTATCACTCGAGTATCTGGGTGCTCGTACGTGCTCGGCACTCAGCAAGCATTAGCCGGTGCTCAAATTTGAAACTTGAATCCCGCCCTGCATGTTTGGTGCCTGTTACACGGCCAATAAGCATGCAGGGATTGCCTGCGAGTCACTCTAATGCCGTAGCAATTTTGGTAGCGGCATTACTGTGATTGGCTAGCCATTTGAATCATCAGTGGTTATAAAATGACTGGCGCCACCACGCCTGACACTCTCATGGCATTGCACAGCTCAGAGACAGTTCTGATTGGAGGGAGAGAGCTCTTGTCCGGGGCTGTGTGTGCACAGTTGAACAAATCACAGTCCTCTAGTGTTGAAACTGGTGCCAATTCTGAACCATCATACTAACAGTATGTGCTTTGCTGTTTATATCAGATACATTCTGCATTTATTTAGCCCAGGGAGGGACAGTTGCTGGAGTAGGGAGAGTGGCAGAATACAGTCTCTAGGCAGGGCTTAGGGCTTTGCAGTCAGTTTCTAAATATTTATCTGCAGGTAACCACATTTTTTTTTGAGAGGGGGATTAAAAAACTGACTATATTGTTATGCATTACATGCTCTGTAGTACATTTATGTGGTATATAACACTCCAAAAAGCATTGAAACATTTTTCTGGATACAATTACTCATACACGGAGTATTACGTGCTCTGTGTTACGTTTTGGTGGTATGTAACATTCCAAAAAAGCCTTTACAAATTTTGGAGTAAAAGTCAGTGAAAGTAGTGTTCACTGGGGAACGCCAGCAAAGCGGTGAATGAGGTAAATTAAATTAATGAGCAGTCCAATGCAGCTCCAGCTGTATACCTCCAATGGAGGATAGTATCTGGGACAATGTAGAAAACAGTCAAAGGAGCGCAAAGAACACAAGGACAAGGTAGTAATTTCGTAAAAATTTGGGGGGATTCAATTACTCATCCATACAGTATTATGTGCTTTACGGTACATTTCTGTGGTTTATAACACTTAAAAAAGTGTTGAAATGGTTTCTTATTTCAATTTCTCATCCATAGACTTGGAGAAAGTGGGAATTTATGAGCTCACCGCACCATGTTGTCTGATGTTGAAGGCTGAAATCTGTGTGTCAGGTGCCGGTCCTGCTGATGAAGTTCAGCCAAAGATTTGAGGATAGGGAAATGAGCTGCACATCCATCCAACAATATATAAAAATTAGTTCATGCGATAAAAACATGGAATGCAAACGTGACGCGTTTCTGGCATCCACGCGCCCTTAGTCATAGGATATGGCAGAGTATACTAAGTGAACTATTTATGTAGCTCTAAGTCAATTACAACAGAGGTAGAGCTAGTTTTTCTTTTTTTTAAATAAAACTGGGTTTCAAGAGATCTAGCAATTAGAATAGGCGTGTGGTAAGGGATGGAAGTGGAAGTGCTGATGATGGTGCATACAGACATAAAAAATGTGGGGCAGGTACAACTACGCCTGTTGCTGGAGCACAAAAAACATGTCCATCTACGACACATAGGTTTCTATCCCACTTTGCAGGGAGGCACGGTACACCAATTTTGAAGCAAGAGCAGTGCGAACAGGTGGCCAGTTGGATAGCAGATAATGCGTCCAGCATGCTGGACAGCACCACCCAGCGCCTTCCAAACGGTGCATTCTCACCAGTCAACAGTCTGGATCACTTAATATTCACACTGATCCTAATTCCTCCCACCACCTTGAGTCCTAGGAGACTAATGATCCCACATTAAGACACTCGGAGGAGCTCTGTACAACATGACTTCTTGATTGTGGTCTCTCACTATGCATGTTCCAAGAGATACAGGAGGAGATGCTGTTTAGTGATGCACAAAACTTAGAACAGCCACGACCACAAAAAGATGACATTGGGGAATGGCAAATTTTGGAAGATGATGATGAAACACAGATGCTGATAAGTTGTTAAGTCACCAATTCAAGAGCACCAGGGTGCGGCGGTGGAAGATGAGGTGGTGGGTGGTGAAGATACTGACCCAACCTGGGAATCTGACACGCAGAGCGAGGCCACCAGCGCTAAGTGGGAGGGATTGGCAGCATTGAAACAGGCAGGAAGAGGCAGTGGAGTGACCAGAGGGGGAAGGTGAGCAACTGTGCTGCAAAGAATTAACACTCCTGAATTTCTCAGAGACAAAAGTGTTCCCCAGTTTGGCACATTTTTTAAAGAGAGTTCTGAGACAAAAAAGTGGTCACTTGCAACCTGTGCCATGCCAAAATTAGCAGGGACCTGACCACTAAGAGAATAACCACCAGAAGCCTGATCAGGCACATGTCATCTAAGCACCCGACTTGGTGGGCTGAACGCTTGGTCCACAATTGGTGCCAGCAGGTGATACAACTGCCTCTTTCCCTGTGCTGCATGCTTCCCAATCCCTTGTCCATGACACTGGCACAGATGCCTCCTGCACTGCGCCTGTAAAACTTTATCCTAGGATGCTTGCGCTGTCCATCTATACCGTTGGTTTGAGACAACTTATAAAGTTCCATGACTTCCAGTACCACCTATATGCTGAGGACACTCAGATCTACCTCCCTGGCCCAGACTTGACCTCTCTGCTTTCCAGAATCCTGGAGTGTCCATCAGCCATATCCTCCTTCTTCTCCTCTCACTTCCTCAAGCTTAATGTGGACAGATCTGAACTCATTATCTTTCCTCCATCTCGCGTATCTTCCCTATATGATCTATATATCACAATAAATGACATCACACTTTCTCCTGTACCGAAAATCCTATTCCTGGGATTTGCCCTTGACTCTGCCCTGTCTTTCAAGCCATGCATCCAAGCTCTTGCCACCTCCTGTCACCTTCAGCTCAAAAATATTTCCAGAATCCATCCTTTCCTCAACCCTCAATCTACTAAAATACTTGTGCATGCCCTCATCATTTCTCACCTCGACTACTGCAACATCCTCCTCTGTGGCCTACCTGCTAATACTCTCTACCTCTCCTTAAATCTGCTGTCCAACTAATCCATCTTTCTCCTCGCTACTTCTCTGCTGATCCCCTTTGAAAATCCCTTCATTGGCTCCCAATTCCCCAACGTATCCAGTTCAAACTACTAAGACTGACCAACAAAGCCATCTATAACCTGTCTCCAAACTAATCATCAGATATCTTCCCTCATATAATCTAAAGTCCTCCCAAGACCTCCTTCTCTCCTCCACACTTATTCATTCTTTACCCAATCAACTTCAAGACTTCTCCCAAATCTCCCCATCATCTGGAATCCTGTGCACAAACATGTCTGATTATGCACCACATTGGGATCCTTCAGACGGAACCTGAAACCCCATCTCTTTAAGAAAGCTTTCAGCCTGTAATGACCACGCTGCCATCTCAACACCACTTGAGCCAAAGCGACCCCACATCCTACTGTCTCCTTCCCATCATACTGTAGAATGTAAGCCCGCAAGGGCAAGCTCATCTTCCCTCTGTACCAGTCTATCATTGTTAGTTTGTTTACTGTAAGCGATATCTGTATTTAGTACTCAACTCCTTCACCATGGAATCAATGGTGCTATATAAAGAAATAATAATGCTAATAATAATAAATACCAAAACTACACTTTATTCAGAATGTTTTAATGAGGTACTACATTTGGTGCCTTGAAGGGTGTATGGATGACCCAGCTTGTAATATTTGGCAGGCTTTGCACTGTGTGCAGAGCTTTTATGACTGTAGAGTACCACTACTACACTTTGTTCACAATATTTCAAGTGAAGCACTAATGTTGGTGCCTTCAAGAGTGTTTGGATGACACTTGCTTGCATTTTTTGGCAGGCTTTGCACTTAAAATATAGCCCCAATGAGTCTAGGAGTACCAATACGTGACAGTTTGAACAGAATGTGTATGAGGGCCTCCTTTATGTCTAATACAGGGTGTATCTGAGTCCATCTTCCATCTAATTTTTGGCAGTTCTCACTTCCTCGTAAATTACCCTGACATAATTTTTTAATACAAATTTCAATTTTGGTTTACTTAAATAATTTTTTAAAAATCCTTTTTAAAGTTTGCCTTAAAGACAAGTCATTATACAAGAAATAATGTTTCTTAACATTTTTTTCCTGTTTACTCCAATTTCACTTTGATTTTTAATGTTTTATTGTCAGTCCTTAAAGTGGAGTAAAAGTGTCACACCATGGTTCTCAGCAGCGATCTGGGAGTCAGAGATGCTTCCAGGCGTCTTCCCTATGCTATTGTTTTTCCATCCATTCCAAAATTGTTACTGCCTCCAGACCTCTTTTGTAGGATCTGCCAGAAAAATACTTTGATTTCCCATTGGTTCCCATTATACTCGTTACTCGAAATGAGCATCCAAGCATTAGGATTTGCTTGGTTCAAGTAACGAGCATTCAAGCATTTTAGTGCTCACTCATCCCTAATGAGTATTTATAATGGTGACTTCAGGATTGTTCATGTCTCTGTGGTTCTTAACCATTGGTAGATTTATAACCAGGATTGGTGCCAGACATAGTTAAGTTTCTTTCTGTAAGGGCCCTTGAACTAACAAGGAGGACAATTGTCCTATATGTCATTGGTCACAACATTACTGATGCAGGACAGAGAGGTGGATCTCTTGTGAACACAATATAGGGCTGTAGCTGTATTGATATCTCTAAAGCATAGCATAGTGGATATCAGGTATCCATTGAAATGGAAAAAGAAGAACTCCTCAGGCTTTCTAGAAGACAATGATGCCTTTTATTGGAAGCTCCGATGTTGACTTTAGTTCAGACCTACAACAACCAAAGCATAGCCAAAAGTGACTATGGTCCACCATCTGAACACATGCATCTAAAGGAAAAAGATGAAAAAGCGGTGCTCCATAGTGAACAGGTTTTTGAGTAAACAAAGTAAGGCCAGAGTCACATTGACATATGACATCGGATGCAAGATGCTGATGACCCTCGGCTCCATCTCTGCTGAGAGTGTGAGACAATTGTCAGTTCTCTGTCTTCCGAACCTCTCGCATCAAAGAATTGGAGCACAGCTGCGGATGAGACAGAAAAATTAATTTCTCTGTCTCCTCCATTGCTGACATCCGAGGGAATCACACTGCACTCAGGTGATATCCAAATGCAGTGTGATGTTTCACACGCATCCATAGACTTGTATGGGTGAGTCCGAATCGATTCACAGATGAAATTGCAGTATGGTGCGATTGTTTTCGCATGCCGAATCCCCCTGCTCAAGAAGGCACATGTGTAGGCCCATCTGAAGTTTGCCAATGAACACCTGGATGATTCTGTGAGTGATTGGGAAAAGGTACTGTGGTCAGATGAGACAAAAATTGAGCTCTTTGGAATTAACTCAACTTGCCGTGTTTGGAGGAAGAGAAATGCTGCCTATGACCCAAAGAACACCGTCCCCACTGTCTAGCATACAGGTGAAAACATTATTTTTTGGGGATGTTTCTCTGCTAAGGGTACAGGATTACTTCACCGCATGAATGGGAGAAGGGATGGAGCCATGTACCGAAAAATCCTCAATGACAACCTCCATCCCTCCACCAGGACATTAAAAATGGGTCATGGCTGGGTTTTCCAGTAAGACAATGACCCAAAGAGTCTGCAAAGAGGAGTGGACCAAACTTCCTCCTGACGTGTGCAAAAATCATCATCAACTACAAAAAGCGTCTGACTGCTGTGCTTGCCAACATGGGTTTTGCCACCAAGTATTAAGTCTTGTTTGCCAGAGGGATCAAATACTTCTCTCACTGCAAAATGCAAATACATTTATAAAATTTATACAATGTGATTTTCTGGATTTTATTTTTGATATTCTATCTCTCAAGTTTAAAATTAACCTACCCTTAAAATTATAGACTGTTCATGTCCTTGTCAGTGGGCAAACTTAGATAGATCGATAGATAGATAGATAGATAGATAGATAGATATAGATATACTGTAGATACAGGTGCTTCTCACAAAATTAGAATATCATCAAAAAGTTAATTTATTTATTTTCTTCAATACAAAAAGTGAAACATATATTATATAGAGTCATTACAAGCAGAGTGATCTATTTCAAGTGTTTATTTCTGTTAATGTTGATGATTATGGCTTACAGCCAATGAAAAACCAAAAGTCATTATCTTGGTAAATTAGAATACTTTATAACACCAGCTTGAAAAATTATTTTAAAACCCAAAATGTTGGCCTACTGAAATGTTCATTAAATGCGCTCAATACTTGGTCGGGGCTCCATTGGCATCAATCGCTGCATCAATGCGGAGTGTCATGGAGACAATCAGGCTGTAGCACTGCTGAGGGGTTATGGAAGCCCAGGTTGCTTTGATCGCAGCCTTCAGCTCATCTGCATTGTTGGGTCTGGTGTCTCTCATCTTCCTCTTGACAATACCCTACAGAGAATTAAGGTCAGGCGAGTGCCAATCAAGCACAGTGATACTGTTATTTTTAAACCACAGGGATCAGGGATCTCATTCACTTTGCTGGGACCAGAACATTTCCATGTTTTGAATTTCAAAGACATACTGATAGGTAATCTTGATAGTCAGCCCCATCGGGGACACTGCCGATAATGTATGTAAAGTGCTGTGGAATTAATGGGGCTATATAAATGAGTAAATGAAATAAAAATAAATATTTTGTAAAAAGCTATTGTACGGTTCAGCACTCCACTGTATGGAGGAGCAAGGAGAGATGGCTGTCGGCTGAATAATAGTTTGGCTGACAGCTATCTAAAGTGTATAGCCAGCCCTGGAGAGAACAAAGGCTGACAAACAAGTGTGGGAATGTTGTGAAGGAGCTGATTGCTGACCAGTGTGTGCAAAGAACAAAAACCAGGAAACAAAACTGTGGCTGCACAATGGAGGGCTGCTATGGTGATGAGGACGCTCGAGCACAGCCAGCACAAGCCTCAGAAAGAGAGGAAACTAGACGCGTCCTCACATGGGAGGGTTGCTATGGTGATGACAACGCTGGAGCACAGCCAGAGGGAGTCAGAGAAGAGGGGCAGTGTTCGAGGTGGAAGTGTCCGAGTAAGGCCGCGTTCACACATTCAGTATTTGGTCAGTATTTTACCTCAGTATTTGAAAGACAAAACCAGGAGAGGAACAATCTGAGGAAAAGTATAACAGAAACACATCACCACTTGTGTATTTATGACACATTCCTGGTTTTGGCTTACAAATACTGAAGTAAAAAACTCACTAAATACTGAACGTGTGAACATGGCCTAAGAAAGAGAGGGAAGAAGAGGAGAGCAAAATCCGAGCAATAGGAGATACAAAAGAAATGGAAAGGTGAAAGTTTGGCATGGCAATGTGTGCATTATCCCTTGTAGTGGTATATATATCTTTATTCTTTGTCCATTATACTGATATTTATTGAATATGAACCCACATCTGCCTACATTAACCCTTTCTGACATGTAAATTCTATATATCATGCGTCAGATGAGAGTGTAAGAAGCGATCACACGTGCTGAGCCCACTGCACATAAGGTGCCAACCATTTTATACAGCCAGCAGCTAACAGCAGTGACTGAGGCTAGCTCGCTCTAATTGCTGCTCTTTAACCAAGAGGTCTGTCAAACTTTGAGAGTGGGATTTAAGGGGAATCTGTCACCAGGTTCTCAACACCTGTAGAGACAGACCCTAAGTCCACTGATGTGTCACTTATTGGGCTGCTTGGTGTAGCTTTGATAAAACCAGGGCTTTATCATCAGGAGATTATCACGAGTGGAGAGGACTAGTAAACCTGCTACAATGTATTCCTCTATGTTCATGAGCTCTGTATATTTGTATAACCCCGTCCTCACCAATGATTGGCATATTTCTGCCTATGCATGGTGTACACAGAAAAATGCCAATCAGTGGTATGGGCAGGGTTATATAGAGCCAACTACTAGATCTGTACAAGATAAAACAGTGTTTTTATCAAAATGACAGCAAGCAGCCCAAATAAGTGATATATTGCTGGAATCAGAGTCTCTGTCCCTACATTCTGCTCTCAGATTGGTTGCCATTGTAACCAGAGGCCTACTGAAGTAGTGTTTCTTTTCAGATAAGAAAGAGAAGGACGAAAGCAGCCTAATAATTAATGATGTTAACAAGCTCAGTTACATGTACAGTACCTTCCTGCAGGTATTCTTTGGCCCCATCGTTTCTAGAGTTCACAGCTTGGAGAGAACAGAGTACTGAAGGCCTCTGTCTCCACCCTGAAGCGTACATATTGTAAGGAGAGAAAACCCGGTGAACAGAGACCAGTCCCGACCCCTGCAACTGACTTTTTGTTTCAGTGTGGGGGCAAAGGTTGCGGCAGTGACCGGAGTCTCTTCTCCCTGATCTCATGTGAGTATCCTAGCATGCATCGGGGCTCTCAATCAAATCGTCATCAAACAGGAAATAGGTGAAATTAGGTAAAGTTAGATAAAGTCGAGAGGGAACTATAGGGACTCATTAATCTTATGTCCGATCCCGGAATGGGCAGCACCTGCGCAATGTGGCGCCGGAGTCAATGTATGCGTATACCGCATGATGGTATATTTTTTTTTAAGACACTTTGTCTGCGAATTCGCAGACACAGTGTCTTCAACAAAATGGCATTGGATATCACTGGAGATGCGTACATGTTAACTCTGGCTCCATTTTATTCAAGATTTGCACTACACCGTCAACATAGCAGTGCACACGCATCGGCCGTCACCATTATCCCTATGGCCGGTGCATGCGCATTGCTATGCTGACATTGTTGTAGATTATTTCAATAAAATCATTTTTTTAAAGACATTGTACATGCGACTTCACAGTTTATAAAGCATAGCAAAGCTCCTGTTTTGCTATGATTTACAAGCGATCAGATTGCAAAAAGTGAAAGTTCCATAGTGGGACAAAGTAAAAAGGGTAAAAAATTGTAAAAATATAAAAAAACACAATAATTAAAAAAAGAAAAATGTATTGTAAGCATAAATTAATATTTTTATGGAAAAAAATAAAAATAAACAAAAAAAGTAAACATATTTGGTATTGCCGTGTCCGAAACAACACAGCCTATAAAACTGTCCCACTAATTAACCTCTTTAGTGAACACCGCAAAAAAAGAGGAAAAAAATGATGCTTTATCATCATACCGCCGAACAAAAAGTGGAATAAAACACGATCAAAAAGATGAATGTAAATAAAAAGGTAGATAAAAATGGAAGAGCTGAAAACAACATCTAGTCCCACACAAAACAAGCTCTCAGAATAAAGCAATGCAAAAATAATTATTTTTCTATGAAATAGTTTTTATTGTATAAATGCGCCAAAACATAAAAAAATATAAATGTGGTATTGCTGTAATTATACTGACCCGAAGAATAAAGCTGCCTTATCAATATTACCACAAGTGGATTGGCATAACACCCCTCAAAAAATAAAAATCCTGAATTTCTGGTTTTTGTTCATTCTGCCTCCCAAAAATTGGAAAAGAAAGCAATCAAAAAATGTCATGTGTCCGAAAATGGTACAAATAAAAATGTCAATTTGTCCCGTAAAAACAAGACTGAAAAATTGTAGCTCTAAAAAAAAGTGTTTTTAGTGTGTGACAGCAGCCAAACAGAAAAATCCGATATAAATCTGACATCGCTGTAATTGCACCGACCTGAAGAATGAAGTCGTCTAATCACATATACCGCATGAGGAATTGCGTAAAAAATAAATAAAAGTAATTCTTCACTTGCTGTTGATCTGACCATTCTGCCTCCCAAAGATTGCAGTAAGGCTCAGCTCACATTTATCCTGCGCTCTGCGCTTAGCGCTTGCACCATGATTCAGACGGAATCCCTGGCGGAAGATTCCCTTTAATGAGACAGAAAGAGTCACTTTGTGGACACTGTCTGGCCTATGATCCAGCAGTGTCCATCTTTTTATGCTTGCATAAAAATGCAGTCTGCTACATTTTGTGTACTTCTGAATAAAAAGGACATTTCTGAATAGAGATAACTCTGCTGCCTCATGATAATGAATGGATCATTTGGAAGTTTCACCTGAATCATGTCACTCAAAGATTTAGATGGAAACCCCACAGAAAGTGCTCAGCGTAGAGCGCAGGATAAATGTGATCCCAAACGTTATGTAAAATGTTCCCAATAAAAGCTTCAACTCAATCCCCCAAAAAATTCCCCAATCAGTGCCATCATCTGTCAATGGAAATAAAGGGGGCCTTCCACATTACTGGTAGCACAAAGGCTTTGTAAAAGCGAAATGGATCCTCGCCCCCCCAGAAGTAATTCAGCAAATTCTCCGCTCCCATATCCAAATGCCCCTCTCCCTTCTGAGCCCCAAAGTGTGACTAAACCACATTTAACGTCCACATGTTTGGCATTTCTGTAGCGGTCACAGCCCGCCTAATTTACGGTTGCATATCTTCAGAAGCATGAGCTGGGCACAACGTACTGGTCGCTACAATGTACTGGTCACTACAACAGCAATTTTCACTCAGCAGCCTCCACTACTGCATGTTTCTGTAAAACACTAATGGAGTGAAAATCGTCACTACACCTATAGATAAATTCTCAAAGTGTTATAATTTCCAAAATGGGGACCAGGGCTGCCACCAGGACTTTTAGGGCCCATACTGGCAACATTTTTGTGCCCCGTTGAGACTCCACCCAGGATCCACTCCAGCCCCGTCTCCAACCCTCAAACCTTCCACAGTCCGACCGCCCACTCATAGAAAAACTCCACTTCTGCACCACATCCTCACCAATCATACATTATCAGTTCCCATCTAACACCAGATCACATACATAGCCAGCAGCTTTTGTTTTGGCTAAAAGATTTTTTTAAGCCACCACCACGACAAGGTAGACTCTTTTGGCCAGGCTCTACTCTACTCTAACCTATTAAATATTTGTTAAAATGTTCCATACTCTTTTTAGGTATATTTGTATTTAGGTTTCTTTAAAGGAATGTCTCACATACAATTTTTAAAATGAACCGTAATACCACATACAAGGGACAAATACTGTCATACCATGGCTGGACCACATATTACCACCACATAGTGACCGAATAATACCACATACAAGGTACAAATATGGCCACACCATAGCTGGAACCGCATACTACCACCACATAGTGACTGAATAATACCGCATGGAAGGAGCCAATACCGCCACACCATGGCCAGACCATATATTACCACCACATAGTGATAGAATACTACAATACTGATCATTATAAAAAAATACTAATTTTACCACAAGCACCATTATACACAAGAGTTTTGAACATAGTACGCAGTGTTTTGTGTCACTGTACACGTAATACGGTGGTCACCGGTGACATACGTTGGAGCTCTGTATATGGTGTCAGTGTACAGGTAATACAGTGATCACCAGTGACTTTATACATAGAAGCGCTGTATATAGTGTCAGTAAACAGGTAATACAGTGATCACCAGTGACATTATACACAGGAGCTCTGTATATAGTGTCACTGCACAGATAATACAGTGATCATCGATGACATTATACACAGGAGCTCTGCATATAGTGTCAGTGTACAGGTAATACAGGGATCACCAGTGACATTATACAAAGGAACTCTGTATATAGTATACAGTGTATAGTGACAGTGTACTGGTAACACACTGACTTACGAGTGACGTCTCTAGGTGAAGTCCTTCATCTTTGCTTTCCTTCATCAGCACAGACCACCATCACTTCTTCCAGCCAGGACTTGTCTCTGCAGAAAATAACACAGTTATCTAGAGCATATTCCCCAATAGTTCCCCAACCTCTGCACTATGCCAGATGAAGAAAAAAAAAAGCGACCATGACGTCCTGCACAGGACTTCTCTTCCCCCACACTAAAAACAGTATTCTCAAAAATAATATCCTTTAATTAGCCCCTACAGTAATAATATCCCACATTTTGGACCCCATGTGTCCTCCCATTCTGCCTCATAACTCTCCATACTTCCCCCATGTCTCTCCATATTGCCCCATAGTCATCCATAATAGTATAATGCATCCCATAGTCATATATAGTAGTATAATGCAACCCATTGTTACGGAACTGCAACACAGAACTAGGATAGAAGGGGGAAAACAGCCTGCACTGAGACTAGGCTGATACCCTACAATGGAGTGGTAGACCCATTCCTTGCGAATAGACCCACCGACGATCCTAGGTTAATCTCATGCAAAGACTCTAGATAGGGGTAAGGAGGTCCCGAAAAGATCTAAGGACTGGGTATAAAAACAGGTCACCTCCTAATAGAAAATACAGAGAAGGTAACAGAAACCAACAAAAAACAGAAACTAAGGATAGCAGAACGGAGGGTCCCAGAACTGCATAAAATCCAACACAGAAAGCTATCAAAGCACCTAGCCAGAACTCTTTCGGATTAACACTGTTGTCCAGCAAGGACTGGGAGGCAGTTGCTGGGTAACAAAAGGGTGATACAATCACCAGACCTAAGACAACCCAGCTCCAGGGGAAAAAGACCAGCAGCCAGAAAACCACAACAAGATGGCAGAAGGTCAAAAACAAAACAGATTCTAACACCCATAGTCATATACAGCAGTATAATCCACCCTCATAGTAGTACAATGTACCCCATAGCAGTATAATGCACCTTCATAGCAGTATAATGCAGCCCCAGTCATATATAGTATAATGCAGCCCCAGTCATCTATCTATATAATCATCTAAGGGTCACTTCCGTCTGTTTGTCTGTCACGGAAATCCCACGTGGCTGATTTGTCGCGGCCGGCCATGACCAATCAGCGACGGGCACAGTCCGGTCGCAAATTCGCCCTTCCCTACTCCCCTCCAGTCAGTGCCCCCATTGCGGTTTAGCAGTCCGTTAAACGGACTGCGTTACACCGCGGCATAACACGGTGTAACACAGTCCGTTAACGCTGATATTAACCCTGTGTGACCAACTTTTTACTATTGATGCTGCCTATGCAGCATCAATAGTAAAAAGATCTAATGTTAAAAATTATAAAAAAATAAAAAATCATTATATTCTCCCCTTCCGGCGCCTTTCCCGCTCCTCGTGACGCTCCGGTCCCAAGAATGCATTGCAGCAATGACAGGAGATGACGTCACGGTCTCGTGAGACTGCTACATCATCACGTGTTATTGCTGCAATGCATTCTTGGGACTGGAGCGTCGCGAGGAGCATCGCTAAATGCCTGGGCTGGATCCGGGGGCCGCCGGAAGGTAGTATATAACTATTTTTTATTTTAATTCTTTTTTTAACAGGGATATGGTGCCCACATTGCTATATACTATGTGGGCTGTGTTAGATATTACGTGGGCTGTGTTATATACTGCTTGGGCGGTGTTATATACTGCGTTGCCTGTGTTATATACTATGTCTCTGTGCTATATACTATCTGGGCTGTGCTATACACTATGTGGCTGTGCAATATACTACGTGGCTGGGCAATATACTACATGGCTGTGCTATATACTACATGGCTGTGTTATATACTACGTGGGCTGTGTTATATACTTCGTGGGCTGTGTTATATACTACGTGGGCTGTGTTATATACTGCTTGGGCTGTGTTATATACTGCATGGCCTGTGTTATATACTACGTCTCTGTGCTATATACTATGTGGGCTGTGCTATACACTACGTGGCTGTGCAATATACTACGTGGCTGGGCAATATACTACATAGCTGTGCTATATACTACGTGGGCTGTGTTATATACTTCGTGGGCTGTGTTATATACTACGTGGGCTGTGTTATATACTGTGTGGGCTGTGCTATATACTACTATACATATTCTAGAATACCCGATGTGTTCGAATCGGGCCACCATCTAGTGTATAGTATAATGCAGCCCCATACCAGTATAATGCACCCCCATAGTATAATGCACCCCCATACCAGTATAATGCACCCCCATGGCAGTATAATGCAGCCCCATAGTATAATGCCGCCTCATAGTATAATGCAGCCTTATAGCAGTATAATGCACCTCCATGTTGGTATAATGGACCTCCATGGTGGTATAATGCACCACCATAGCAGTATAATGCAGCCCCATGGTGGTTTAATGCTGCCCCATGGTGGTATAATGCACCCCATGGCGGTATAATGCACCCCCATAGCGGTAAAATGCAGCCCCATACTGCGGTTTTACGAAAAAAATAAATAAATAAAAAAGTTTCACCTTACCTGGCCGAGGTCAAACGGTGTCCACAGCTACGATTCAGCTGAGGCATGCACCATCGTTCCGGCGTATGACAGTGACATCATACGTCGACGGTATGCACACTGACGTTAGCTGCTGGCTGGTGATTGGCTCGCGGCTGTTAACTGTTGCCGTGCAGAAGGAATCTCCCAGACTGCAACAGATTTTAGCTGATCGTGCATCTGTTATTGAAGTGTGTCTGTTATTGAAGCAGCAGCGGGCCCCCTCTGCTCACTGGGCCCCATAAGCCATTAAGGGCAGTAATGCCCTGATGGTGGCCCTGATGGAGTCACTTGAGGGGAAATTCTGCTTTTTAGCACTCAGAGGCTCTGTATGTGGAGTCCGCAAACTATTCCAGGAAGCAAATACCGCTTCATCCCTCCCGTGTCTGGCCGTATGGCTAAGCAGTATTGTACAGCTATTTTGGTGAAATTTTTATCCATTTCCCAGTGTGACAAATGTAAAATCTGGGGCTAAAACAAAATTTTGTTGGTAAAAATGTAATTATTTTTTTCTTCACTGCCTCAAAAGTAGTTTTCGACCATATATGGGGTATCGGCGTACTCAGAAGAAATTGCACAGCAAATTTTGGGGTCCATTTTCTCCTGTTACTTTTGTGAAAATAAAAAATTTGAGGCTATAAACATTTTTGTGGGAAAAATTAGATTTTTTTTTTAATTTTCTCGGCTCCATGTTATAAACTTTCTTGAAGCACGTTAGGGTTCAAGATGCTCACCACACATCTAGATAAGTTCCCTGAGGGGTATAGTTTTCAAAATGGTGTCAGTTGTGGGATGTTTCCACTGTTTAGGCACATCAGGGGATCTTCAAACGCGACATGGTGTCCTCTAATTATTCCAGCAAATTTAGCATTGAAAAAGTCAAATGGCGCTCCTTCCATTCGAAGCCCTGCCATGTGCTCAAACAGTGGTTTTACCCCCACATATGGGGTATCAGCATGCTCATGAGAAATTGCAAAACAAGTTTTGGGGTCATTTCCTGGTACCCTTGTGAAAATGAAAAAAATTGTGTCCAAATTAAAAGTTTTGTTAAAAAAAGGTTTAAATGTTAATTTTTTCCTTCCACATTCTATTAATTCCTGTCAAGCAACTGAAGGGTTAATAAACTTCTTGAACATGGTTTTGTGCAACTTGCTGGTCAACTTTTAGCCTTTCTAACTTCCTAACAAAAAATGTTTCAAAAATTGTGCTGATGTCAAGTAGACATGTGGAAAATGTTATTTAATAACTATTTTGTATGACATAACTCTTTAATTTCAGGACATAAAAATTAAAATTTAGAAAATTAAAACATTTTCAAAATTTCTGCCAAATTTACATTTATCACAAAAAAATGCAAGTCATATCGAATAAAATTTACCACTACCATGAAGTACAATATGTCATGAAAAATCTTTTTCAGAATCAGTGGAATCTGTTTAAGCATTCAAGAGTTATGACCTCATAAAGTGACAGTGTCAGAATTGTAAAATTTGGCCTGGTCATAAAGGTGAAAACAGACTTGGGGGCTGAAGGGGTTAAAATAGAGATTTAGGATTAAAATAAATGTTAGTTTCGGACCATCATTTTTGGAGGGTGTCATAAATCTTGTGTTTAGTTTCAATGTATGCGAGAAAAGTTTCAAATAGTCATAGGCTGATTCACCTGTCATGATCCAGACCGGGTTTTGAGTCCTGTTTTCCCCTTTTTCCGGTCGGGTCATGCCAGGGGTTAACTTGATCGGACTCAGTCTGGTTTCAGGTTTGCTATTTATCCCCGCTGCATCCTGCAGACCATGTCAGTAATAGTTTCTGCCTACGGCGTGTGTAGCTGACTCCGTTTGCTCTGATTTGTCCTGCTTCTTGCTTACTGAACCCGTGTCTGTTTATCTTCACTTCCCTTCCCGACTCAGTGGTTTTGACTTGGCTTGGACCCTGACGTGTTGTTTTGTCTCTTGTATTTGGCATATCTGCTCCTGACCAGTACTGACCCATTTGGCTTGTTTTTGACTCTGTGTTTGCTTATTCCTTTTGTACTGCGCTACAGTCTTATATCGACCCAGCTTTTTTGACTCTTCTGCCACCTGGTGGTGGCCTCGCTGCTGCTTTGCAGGTCTGGCCTTCCTGTGGCAAGTCCTCCCTCCACTCTATTGCCATCTAGTGGAGCTTGCATTAATCTGCGTTGCAGCAGCGTGACATCACCCTTATTAATTTAAATAGTGATGGATCTGCAGTACCTCGCCGTGGTCACTATACAATTGAGAGATCTGTGTTGTGCAGCTACTGATTACATCTGGCTGCCTCTGGCGCTGGGAACAGCTGATCAACGGGGGTCCTGGGTTTTGCAACCCCACCAATCTAATATTGATGACCTATTCTAAGGATAGGCCATCAATATAAAAGTAACGGACAAACCTTTTAAAGCTTTCTGCACTTGGGGATCTATGTGTCATTTTAACACAGTTTTATTAATACTATGTAATTTTTAGTGCAAACTTAGACTACTCAGTCTTAAAATGCTCTATAGTTTATGTTGTGCCCAAATCTTGTATGTTACGACATGGCTTTTTCCACTTTGGCCAAGCCACTTGTTAGGCAAAGTTCAGAGAGGTTTTTGGATAACATGTCAGAGAATTCTGATACATTTAGCCTGATAAATCTCCCCCATTAATGAATTAATGACAATAAAGATTTTCATGCAAATTCTATCTTTGTACATCTTTTCCAATTTACATTGTTCTAATTATACCACTGGCGCCTAGAAACAGAGTTGTATAAACCTTAGAGAACTATCACTACAGTTTAGAACAATATACTTAGAACGCTTTCTCGCCATAAGATAATCATTATAGCTGTCACTAAGGAGGACTCGTCTCCAGCATTTTCCAGCTTATTTCACGAAATATGTTTTTAAGGGAGCCATGCAGAAAGATAATAATAAGCACCAAAGACATTTACTATGGTCAAACACTTTAAATACAGACCATGGCAATGTGGAAAATTGTGTAATGTGATTATAATGGAGCATTGTATTTAACAAATCAATCTTCATTCAATGCAATCAGCAAAATAAATAATTTTTTTTTTCCCACGTCAAACCAGCAATATTGCTATAACACAGTAACACAGACATAAAGATCCTGAAATATAATTAATTCTGAGTGTATATCCTCTTCTGCCGAGGCTCTTTGTGAACAGATGTGATTGAAATAGATACTCTTAGTCTGTTTTGGATACCTAAAGTAGCATCTGTCAGTTTATGAAGCAGTGCCTTGTAAAGGAAAGGATTCATAAAGCTGATGGATGTTTCTCTGTGCTTTCCTCTGCTTATCATCAGATATATATATAGTGATTTTGGAATCTATTGAAAAACATAGATTGAAACGTAATTTAGAAATGGGTGGTCCGCATCTTGTAAATCTTGGATCTAAAGGCCACCACCAAGTTATTCAATCTTTTTGTAATGAATTAGTGTTTATGAAAGTTCATCAAAGCTCATAAAGGTGCAGAAAAGGCTAAAGAAGATATGTAACTCCAATAAAAGAACAAAACATTTCAGGGGCATTAAGGCAGCAGATAACCCTCATTGCTAACCGACCCTTCTATATTATACAGTGTACATATATTTCTCAACATTGAAATTGCAACAGCAAGAAGGCAAAGTAGTGGAATTATGAAAATCACAGGATGGATAGACAAGTTAGTGATATATATAGTGGGGGAAATAAGTATTTGATCCCTTGCTGATTTTGTAAGTTTGCCCACTGAAAAAGACATGAACAGTCTATAATTTTAAAGGTAGGTTAATTTTAACATTGAGAGCTAGAATATCAAAAATAACATCCAGAAAATCACATTGTATAAATTATATAAATGTATTTGCATTTTGCAGTGAGAAATAAGTATTTGATCCCCTACCAACCGTTAAGAGTTCTGGCTTCTACAGACCAGTTAGATGCTCCTAATCAACTCCCTCCGTAAGTTTTCTATGGGATTAAGGTCTGGAGACTGGCGAGGCCACTCCATGACCTTAATGTGCTTCTTTTTGAGCCACTCCTTTGTTGCCTTGGCTGTACCGAACCACAAGCAACAGGAATCAGGGAATAGCCATTCACCTGAAAGGTCAATATGTAATGTGCGAGAGATTAGAAACGGGAGAGACAAAAGTTTTTACTGATTGCTTTGTACAATGGATCAGCAATCTTTTATAAGGTATGACACATTAAAGGAAATCTGTTACCAAGTTTTTGCCACCTAATCAGAAAGCAGCATAATGTAGAGACAGAGACCCTGATTACAGTGATGTCAATTACTGGGCTGTTTGCTGTAGTTTTATTAGCAGAAGTTTATTACTTGAGGACCAGTAAACCTGCTGCCATGTAGTCCTCCATATTCATGAGCTCTGTGTAACCCTGCCCCATTATAGTTTGACAGCTTTCTGCCTATGCACAGTGTACACAGAAAGCTGCCAATCAGTGTTTTAGGTGAACTTATACGGAGCTCAGCATTCGGATAGCTGGTGGATTTTTCATCACACGAAACAATGATTTTATCAAAACTGCAGCAAGCAGCCCAGTAAGTGATGCATGTCTACATTTGGAGCCTATGCCCCTACATTATGCTTCTCTCAGATGGGGTAGCAAAACCCAGGCGGCAGATTCCTTTTTATCTGCATAAGCCAATAACCAACAAGTACCGTATATATTCGAGTATAAGCCGACCCGAGTATAAACCAAGACCCCTAATTTTGCCACAGAAAACTGGGAAAACTTAATGACTCGAGTATAAGCCTACGGTGGGAAATGCAGCAGCTACTGGTAAATTTCAAAAATAAAAATAAATACCAATAAAAGTAAAATTGATTGAGACATCAGTAGGTTAAGTGTTTTTGAATATCCATATTGAATCAGGAGCCCCATATAATGTTCCATAAAGTTTATAATGGGCCCCATAAGATGCTTCATACAAAAATATGCCCCATACAATGCTGCATAGGTTGATTATGGCCCATAAGATGCTCCATAGAAACATTTGCCCCATATGCTGCTGCTGCTGCGATAAAAAAATGACATACTCACCTCTTGTCCTGAGCAGGAGGGGGCACCCGCACTTGTGATATTCACCTGTCCCCGTTCCACCACTGCGCGCCTCCGTCTTCCGCGTTCTCCCCAGTGACTGTTCAGGCAGAGGGTGGTGCGCACACTAAACACGTCATCGCGCCCTCTGACCTGAATGACACACAGAGGATGCGGAAGACGGGTGAATATTGGAATGTTCACCTCCCCCGTTATACTTACCTGCTCCTGGCGCGGTCTCTGGCAGCTTCTATCTGTCTGATGGTCTCCGGCACCGGCAGTTCTTCCTGTGTTCAGCGGTCACATCGTACCGCTCATTAAAGTAATGAATATGCGTCCATATTCATTACTTTAATGAGCGGCACCACGTGACCGCTGAACACAGGAAGAAGCTGCTGGCGCCGGAGAAGCAGGGACATGCAGAGACGTGCCAGGAGCAGGTAAGTATGATTTGACAGCTGCCTCTCCTCCTCCCCCACCGACCCCCTTGGACAAGGACTCGAGTATAAGCCGAGAAGGGCACTTTCAGCCTAAAAAAATGGGCTGAAAATCTCGGCTTATATTCGATTATATACGGTACCTTTAATATTATGTAAAGTATATTCATGTGCAAGAAGTATTAGGACAATTATTGAATGTAGGGGTCGGGTTCAGCAGAATAATGCAGAAGGGAAAAATATTACATTTGGAAATTTGATAGGCCTGTGTTTTTTTAAAGATATATTTTAGTGTTTTAGGGATTAGATTTAGTATTTTAGGGCACACTTAATACAATGGATACTGAGAAATAATCTGTCTGTGGCAGTCCATTCTAGAGAATGGGTGCAGCACAAGTAAAGTTTTCAGCATGAGTTTATGCATCTTAGATCATTGTTAGGCTGTGTGCACACGTAGCAGATTTTTTGTGTTTTTTTCGCAGTTTTTCGCTATAAAAACGCTATAAAATCGCGAAAAAAACACTAACATTAAGCATCCTATGTAACAGAATGCATTCCGCATTTTTTGTGCACATGCTGCATTTTTTTCCTGAGCAGAATCGCAATCCAGAAAAAAACGCAGCATGTTCATTAAAATTGCGGAATCGTGGCGATTCTGCACACATAGGAGTGCATTGATCTGCTTACTTCCCGCGCGGGGCTGTGCACACCATGCGGGAAGTAAGCAGATCCAGTGCGGTTGGTACCCAGGGTGGAGGAGAGGAGACTCTCCTCCACGGACTGGGCACCATATAAGTGGTAAAAAAAAAAGAATGACAATAAAAAATAGCGATATACTCACCCTCTGGCGGCCCGACCTTCTCAACGGCTTCCGAGGTGTGTGTGAAGGACCTGCGATGACGTCGCGGTCACGTGACCGCTACGTCAATGGAAGGTCCTGAACACACAGCATTAGGAACAGACGCCGCTGAGGTGAGTATAACCTTTTTTTTTTTAATTTTTTTTATTATTTTTAACATTCTATCTTTTACTATAGATGCTGCATCTATAGTAAAAAGTTGGTCACACTTGTCAAACACTATGTTTGACAAGTGTGACCAACCTGTCAAACAGTTTTCCAAGCGATGCTACAGATCGCTTGGGAAACGCTAGCATTCTGCAAGCTAATTATGCTTGCAAAACGCTAGTTTTCTGCGGGTATATGCATGCAAATTCTGCATGCGATATACCCGCGGCAGGAGGCGCAGAATTGCCGCGGAAATTTCCGCGGCAATTCTGCTACGTGTGAACTCAGCCTTAGAACAGAAGAGCCCAGATAGGGTGGTAGACAGAAAGTCTCAGTAAAGTAGAATAAGTACAAGCAATCCTTGATCTGGGAGAAGATGGCTCATAGGCAAGCAATGTTTGTTTGTACACAATCTCTATGCAACCGTCCTTAGGGATGTATGCACTGAGAATGAGAAACATAGCTTCAATATAAGTGACCCGCTGACTATAAGCAACCATGCAGCAGTCCCTAAATATATATATATACAGTATATATATATTATAGAATATGTGTATATATATATATATATACACTCACTGGCCACTTTATTAGGTACACCTGTCCAACTTCTTGTTAACACTTAATTTCTAATCAGCCAATCACATGGCGGCAACTCAGTGCATTTAGGCATGTAGACATGGTCAAGACAATCTCCTGCAGTTCAAACCGAGCATCAGTATGGGGAAGAAAGGTGATTTGAGTGCCTTTGAACGTGGCATGGTTGTTGGTGCCAGAAGGGCTGGTCTGAGTATTTCAGAAACTGCTGATCTACTGGGATTTTCACGCACAACCATCTCTAGGGTTTACAGAGAATGGTCCGAAAAAGAAAAAAAATCCAGTGAGCGGCAGTTCTGTGGGCGGAAATGCCTTGTTGATGCCAGAGGTCAGAGGAGAATGGGCAGACTGGTTCGAGCTGATAGAAAGGCAACAGTGACTCAAATCGCCACCCGTTACAACCAAGGTAGGCCTAAGAGCATCTCTGAACGCACAGTGCGTCGAACTTTGAGGCAGATGGGCTACAGCAGCAGAAGACCACACCGGGTACCACTCCTTTCAGCTAAGAACAGGAAACTGAGGCTACAATTTGTACAGGCTCATCGAAATTGGACAGTAGAAGATTGGAAAAACGTTGCTTGGTCTGATGAGTCTCGATTTCTGCTGCGACATTCGGATGGTAGGGTCAGAATTTGGCGTAAACAACATGAAAGCATGGATCCATCCTGCCTTGTATGGAGCATCTTTGGGATGTGCAGCCGACAAATCTGCGGCAACTGTGTGATGCCATCATGTCAATATGGACCAAAATCTCTGAGGAATGCTTCCAGCACCTTGTTGAATCTATGCCACGAAGAATTGAGGCAGTTCTGAAGGCAAAAGGGGGTCCAACCCGTTAGTAGCATGGTGTACCTAATAAAGTGGCCGGTGAGTGTATATATATATATATATATATATATATATATATATATATATATATATATATAATCAGGTCCCGTTAGAGATATATCATCATCTTATTGCATATGATACCTTAATTGTAAAGAAATGGAGCTTCGTTGTGCACTTTTTCCTGGATTTCCCATTACCGATGCCCCTTTTGCTGCACGTAATAGAGAAGCAGAATGTGTAGTGCATCTGATATACATATTGTCACAGAGCCATAGGGAAGTGCTATTACTTTAGACACCAACTGATTGCATGATAGTGTCACATTTCCTGCACATATGCTTATGTTTTTGCACAGATGACCTCTGGAGCATCTGTTAGGTTTGTGGAGGTATCTGAAGTTTCATGTGGTTTGTCTCCTTTCCTCCATTTATTCTTTTACTCAGTATATTTTTAGCAGTCAATGAGGGGATTTTTGTCTACTATTTATAATAATATATTTTTTATTTTTTATTGTGTGCACATTGTGGTTTTTTTTTAACCGTTATTGTATTTTTCTGTATTATCAGATGTTAAAATAAAATTTAATTTTATATGGTTCCATGTCTGGACGATTTTCTTTCTTTTAATCTGTGCTTTGGTTCTGGTTTCACCCTGTCACAAAGTGGTCACCACTTGTTTCCTGCCACACTCTTAGCATCATTTATATAATTATATTATTTTATTAACACAATTTCTTAAGTGGTTGTTATTATTTTGAGAGCTGTGGTATTAGTTACAGCAGTTTGAGAAACTAGCCGCTTCCCATCGAACCCGTCCATAACGAGGTATTGCTGGTAAATATTGTCAATATCTGGATTCACGCATTTGTCATGAGACACCTGATCTGCCAGGATCCGCAGCATTGATGTTAAACGTTAATCATTGCTGAATCAATGGCTAGGAAGTGCGCACATGAACTAACATGAAGTAATTGTACATATTCATTGTGGTGCACACATTCAATTTTCCTAACAAGTTCCCTTTACGCTGATCATTAGCAACAAGTATAATTATTTAGCATAGCAAAATTAATATATTTTATTTTTTTATAAAGTGAACTAACGCGACGAGGTAACTGTAATAAGTGGAGCAGGGTAACTGTGGACTTGCGAAAGGAGCAAAAGTAAATGGATGCTTCCACCATGTAAGAAATAATATTGGAAGCGGCATGAATGTTTTAAAAACAATAAACTTAGACCTAATTACCAGTTCTAAACCTCCTATGTGCAGTGTAGACTGCTTTGGTGGTCTGCAACTGGACTGGAAGCAGCGACGGACCATTTTTTGGGTCACCTGACTGATGAGGTGTCACGCTCTCGCCCTGACTGGTGGGCATGAGCTCGGGGGGTTTGTGGTCCCACTGTGCCACAAACCAGACTACCCTAGAAGGGGCGTGACTATGACAGCTGCCTGGGTTTTCACTGGAGCCTCTCATGGTGAGGTCAGGCTTGTGCAGCAGGCAGCTGCCAGGTGCTACTCCAGGGTAATGTCTGGCTGTGGCTGCTGATCCCACTTGGAGAACAGGAACACTAGGACAGGTGCGGGCATAAGGCGGGACTGACAGAAGAGCACGGCTGAAACTCAGACGAGTAGGCTGGCACGGCTGAGACACAGGGCTGGCAGAGACACGGCAGAGAACACAGGGCTGGCAGAGACATGGCAGAGAACACAGGGCTGGCAGAGACACAGCAGAGAACACAGGGCTGGCAGGCACAGCAGAGAACACAGGGCTGGTTGATGTGGTGTATGAAGGAACAGGTAGGGACCTGTTCACACTGGAGGTGCAGGTGCGGATATGTAGTATGGAGGAACAGGTTGGGACCTGTTTACACAGGAGAGAACTGCAAGGCTGCGGATAGCAGCTGTAGAACAGCAAGAGATAGTGCAGCAATAAAAGCTAAGCAGAGAAGAACCACAAGGAATATGTAGAGGAGCTGCAGCAAGAGATTACTGCAGCAGCAGAAGCTAAGCAGAGCGGAGCCACAAGGAATGTGGAGAGGAGCTGCAGCAAGAGGTTTCTGTAGCAGCAAAGCAGAGCAGAACCGCAAGGAATGCGGAGAGGAGCTGCAGCAAGAGATTACTGCAGCAAAAGATAAGCAGATTAGAAAGGAGCAGAACCGCAAGAGTGCGGAGCAGAGGTAAAGCCACAAAGGTACAGAGCAGGCAGAGCTGCAAGAGTGCGGAGTGTAAGCAGACTGAGAACACGAGGAAAGACACTGCAGGGAAGGAAGCCACAGACAAGGAAATGGAACAAGACAAGAAACAAGGACAAAGACACAGGGACCAGGATATTCTGCCTCCTGGAGGGCGGACAGCAAGATCAAGGCAATAACACAGAGAAAAGCCTCCAGAGAGGGAGTAACTCAGAGCAAGGCCTGGCAAGCTCAGAAGCAAAACACAAACTGAGCTAACACATTGCACAGGCCCAGTCCACTGGGTGGAGCTGCACTAAATACTGGAGGCCTCCTTGCAATTGGTCAGGAACAGATTAGACAGATGCACCTGATTCCTATAAGAAACAGAGAGTTCAGGCGCCGCCCCCCTATGTACACAGCCAGGAAGCATGCAGAGAGCAGAGACACAGAATATGGAGCTGGCGAGAAACAGAAACCGCAACATGACCTGGAGCAGTGGGTAAGATAGTGTGAGAGATGAGAGGCCAGCAGAGTTGTTACATGAGGCTTGTGATTGGCTGCAGTGGTCAGGTAACTGGAAGTAGACATCATTGAATGTACTTTTGTGTCAGTTACCCGACTGCCGCAGCCAAGCACAGGATATGTGTACAAACAACTGACCAACCCATCCGAATAGAATAAAGCAAATGTGAACAGGTACGAGCTGCCATGACTGCATAATATACAAATAAGAGAATATATGACATTAGGATTGCATTACCACTACATAGAATATACTTATAAAAATAAAGGTATTTAGTGAATAAATTGGCTAATTCATGAGAGCCCACCATCCATGACAAGGTAACTGTTATGTCCAATGGTGCTGCACGTGGATTTGTGGACCCCCAGTGCCACAGGGACGGGTCTGCCTAAGAAAGGGCATAGCTAAGCGGCTATCAGGTGTTCACTGTAGTTTCTGGTGGTGCAGACAGACTGAGCTGAAGGTTGCCACCAGGTACCACTCCTATGCAGATCCCGGTACTGCAGCTGCTGACCCCAGGAGTTAGGTTCACTGACACTGATTAGGGCTATGTTCAGACACACCAGTCTAAGATACTGGATCAGGGAATGGAAGCCCACGAAATGGGCGACAATGTTCAAGCACTGGCTGCATTGGGACCAGGGGACTTCAGGAACAGAACTGGCTGCACTAGGATCAGGGAACAATGCTTAGGCAATGGCTGCATCGGGACCAGGGGACTTTAGATTCAGGACTGCTGCACCAGGACAAGACGACAACATTCAGGACATTGGCCGCACCGGGACCAGGGGTTGGAGTTCAGGACCCTGACCACACTGAGACCAGGGGTTGGGTTCAGAACACTGGCCACAACGGGGCCAAGGATTCTGGTTCAGGACACTGGCCACACTAGGAGAAGGGGATCGGGTTCATGACACTGACCAGACCGAGATCAGTGGTTCTGGTTCAGGACACTGGCCGTACTGGGATCAGGGGACCTCACAACTGCACTGGTAGAACACCAACTACCCAATGACTCAACTCGTTGTTGAATTTTCTAACAGATATAATGTGAAAATAGTCTACATTTTATAATCCTTTATCATAGTAGAAGTTTAGATTCATTAATGTTGTGAAATTTAAACTCAATAACGCTACCTTTTGGTGATTGGAAACCACCATGAGTGTGACAAATGGAAGTGCCTATGTAGAGTTTGATAGAAGACATTACTGACAAAGCATTTCTATTTAGCATGGGTCAATGTAGGAATGCATGCACAAGTTAGAAGATGGGACATTTATAGTGGCAGATGTTTCAGTCCGGACCATTTCACGTCTCCTAGAAATTAATCTTTTCAAAGTACAAGCCGATTCTTAGAAAAATAAACATTTGGCAAATAAATGGCAGAAAATCCCTGACATCAGCATTAAATAACTGCAACTGAATGTTCTTTTTGTTGAAACCTGAGTACCTGTTGTGGTAGGTACAGGGGATAATGTATTCAGTAGATTGTGAATTAGCAGCGGATGGCTAAATAAACATGTTTTTCCTCAGCCGTGTGTTATCCATGTAGAAATCATAATGTCATTTACATCTACAATAAAATACATTTTGGTCTCCTAGTAATAGGTGGGCTCATCCTGAATTTATGCATCGAAGGCAACTGTGATCAACCGGAATAGCTTTTTTTTTTTGTAATGGCAAGAAAAGCTTTAACATAAAACATAAATTTTAAAAGTGTAGTCACAGTGTTTATTTTTCCAAAAGCTTAAGGGTATGTGCACACGTTGCGGATTTTGCTGCGGATTCGCAGCAGTTTTCCATGAG
Source organism: Ranitomeya variabilis (assembly GCF_051348905.1). Lineage (NCBI taxonomy): Eukaryota > Metazoa > Chordata > Amphibia > Anura > Dendrobatidae > Ranitomeya > Ranitomeya variabilis. Next base: position 192,666,495 of record NC_135238.1, read on the forward strand.
TTTACAGTACCATGTAAACCTATGAAAAACAAAATCCACAGTGCACATGCTGCGGAATAAACCACGCGGAAACGCGGCATTGTTTATTCCACAGCATGTCAATTCTTTGTGCGGATTCCGCAGCGGTTTACACCTGCTTCATAATAGGAATCAGCAGGTGTAAAACCGTAGGTGGAATCCGCACAAAAACTGCGGAAAAACCAAGGTAAATTTGCGGTAATTCCGCAGTAAATCTGCAGTAGTAGACAACCTCTTTAGGCTATGTGCACACGTTGCGGAATCTTGGGCGGATTTTTCTGCACTGATTTTGGTAAATCCGCATGAAATCCGCACAAGATTCCGCAACGTGTGCACATAGCCTAAAGAGGTTGTCTACTACTTTTACATTGATGGCCTATCCTTAGGATAGGCCATTAATGTCTGATCAGCTGGGGTCTAATACCCCCTGCAGTCAGCTGCTGTTGTTGCCAGTGGTGGGGCCACTGGCCAGAAGTACTTAGTTGCGGAGCTGGTTGTCTACTTGTAGTGGCTTCCCGGGGTACTACACATCCACCTCCTATTCAAATAAATAGAAGACGAATGTGCGGTACCCCACTGCAGCTACTACAAGTAGACGACCAGCTCAGCAAGTAAGTACTTCCAGTCGGCGGCCGCCACCACCTGCATCAACAGTAACTTATCGGTGGGAGTGCCAGGTGTTGGACTCCGGCGGATCAGACATTAATGGCCTACCCTAAGGATAGGCAATAAATGTAAACATAGTGGACAACCTTTTTAACCTTTTCCCAAAGTAGGATGTACTGGTATGTTTCATGTCAGAAGCAAGTCTATGGAACAGGCTCCGGAGCTCAATAGCAGCTACGGGAGCTAGCTGTGTTCACTATTGCTAACCCCATAAAGTGCCCCTGCATTTAAGGTGTGTGATTTTCTCGGGGTGTTTAATTTTGTAAAAACATTGCCCCCCCAGTGATGCCATAATGGGAAAACCGATGGGTTCTATTGCAGCTGGCGGACTTCTGAAGGCCTCCATGTCATATTTGTAATACTTTGAAGCCCAGCCACAAGCTGGGCTTCAAAGCAGACAATCAGTTACTCTATAATATTACAGTATATAAAACAAATGATTTTTCAGTTTCAAGATCCCGTGAGAGGACTAAAAAATAAACTAAAAAATATATATATAAAAAATATAATATTAAACTCACCTCCTTGTCCCACTTTAAAAAATAATTAAAAAATAAATAAAAAAGAACTCATATTCAGTATTGCTTTAAAGCAAAAAAATTAAATGCCAGAATTGCAGTCACAATGCCTCCCCAAATAAATAACATCTAATAGTAATCAAAATGTCGCATGTACCCCAATATGGTAAAAACAACAAATTCAGCTTGCTCGCAAAAAACAAACCATCATATAACTCCGTAGACAAAAAAATGAAACCTTTATGGGTCTCAGAAAGTAATGACACAAGCTGAAAAAAAAATTCTGAATTTTTTTCACCACTTAAAGAACTTTACAAGTTTGTTATCGCTGTAATTATACTTTCCTGAAGAATCATTTTTTCCAGGTCATTTTTACTCAATAATGAATACCGGAAAAACAAAACCCAAAACTCAATCCTGGAATCCTATTTTTTCACCATTTCACCCCATCTGGAACTTTCTTTTGGCCCAGTACACTGTATGGTAAAAGGAATGCGTCATTCAAAAAATAATAACTATAAAAAGCAACAAAAAAAATGCCTTTGTATGGCTATGTTGACTGAAAAATAAAAAAGTTATGGGGAAGAAAATGAACCGACACACAAAAATGTAAACTATTCTGGTGGTGAAAAAAAAAAAACAATTAAAATAATCAGTGAAAAAAAAAATCATTTTTGTAAGCCGCTAATAGGAGAACTTATCTAATATACAGTAACTGTTGACTATCAAATAGACCAGAAGACTTGGGAGAGAAGAAAGAAATTAAAGCGCAAAAATGGAAAATTGCATGGTCATGAAGGCGGTCGTTAAAAAAGAAACAATTAAAACAATCAACAACAAAAAAAGCATAATTTTTGTAGGAACGCTCATTGGAAAGCCAATGTAATATGACTGTCAACTAACAAATAAATTGCAAGACTTTATTATTGTAACCTTTTCTCGATTATCTAAGTTTCTATCTGATAGCATCTGCCGAGCGAATATCTATATTACTTTTCTATTGCATTCGCAGGTATCAGCGGTGATATCCTGTTACTCAATAATAGCCACAATCTCGTAACACTTACTACGGCGCTAGGTACCATCTGTTCTGAAGATTTCGGTATTCTGTCGGCTATAATGCTATTTAATTCAGGACTAAATTGGCAAATCATTGGGGAAGACAATTTAATTGCACGGCCGCAGATGATCTCTGTTTTCAGTATAGTCCTAGCAAAGGAGTGCAAAAATTAGCACTTGTGTGTGCAAAAATGAGCGCCAATAGTGACCGAAATCAGTCGGTGGCAACATTATTTAGCCAAGGTTCAACAAATATAGACCAGAATTCGGCACTTAAAAAGAAATATTACTGTAAGCCCAGGTCTTGTCTGAATCAATCTTGGCACATCTGTCTGATGTAGACCGTAAACAGGATTAGGGCAGGATTTATCTGCTTGACGCTAATTGTGCTCACAGTTTTCAAACATTCCTCTTTTATTATTATTCTATTTTTTTTAATACCGCAGGAAAAAATAAGCTTCCCGGATAAATCTCCACCCGCTTATATTATGTGGAGATTTATACCGCACTTGGTTTTGAAGCAGTGGGGGGATCCAAGCACATTTTACTGTAGAATGACTTATCTAATCTTGTAATAATTAAGAATAGTAAATTCTCTTTGAATGTGCCACACACTGGGGAAAGTCTGTGGGAGCACACAACCAATACATCTGAATACACACACTGGCAAATAGAAAATGCACTGCTTTCTTACTAATAGAATAAATTATATTTATTTTGCATAATTTGTTAGTTCCTGGTACAAATGTAATCATTTTTTGGGGGGAGGGGAGGGGGGGGGAATGCTTTGATAGACTGGAAATAGATAGAACAAAATGCTATGTTTCAGTATTTTTTTTTGTTAAATCCATTTTTTTATGTATACCGTAAATTGTATGTGGATTTTTTTTTTTGCATGAAAAAAGTAACACTTAAACTTACCAGTAGTGTTGAGCGATACCGTCCGATACTTGAAAGTATCGGTATCGGAAAGTATAGGCCGATACCGGCAAAGTATCGGATCTAATCCGATACCGATACCCGATACCAATACAAGTCAATGGGACACCAAGTATCGGACGGTATCCTGTATGGTTCCCAGGGTCTGAAGGAGAGGAAACTCTCCTTCAGGCCCTGGGATCCATATCAATGTGTAAAAGAAAGAATTAAAATAAAAAATAGGGATATACTCACCCTCTGACGCGCCCTGGACTTTACCGCCAATCACAAAGCCGTGACGTCACCTAAGGTCTTTCAAGCGCTTGAAAGACCTTAGGTGACGTCACAGCTTTGTGATTGGTCGCGTAGCGGTCACGCGACCGCTACGGACCAATCAGAGCGCCGTGACGTCATCTAAGGCCCTTCAAGCGCGCATTCTTAGGTACAACAACTCCCAGTTACGGCGGTAAAGTCCAGGGGCCGCCGGAGAGGTGAGTATATCCCTATTTTTTATTTTAATTCTTTCTTTTACACATTGATATTAATCCCGATACCGATTCCCGATACCACAAAAGTATCGGATCTCGGTATCGGAATTCCGATATCGCAAGTATCGGCCGATACCCGATACTTGCGGTATCGGAATGCTCAACACTACTTACCAGATTTTAAGTGCAGCTTTTTGTAGTAAATGACCATTTCCAATTAATATTTTACATTTGGCTACTACATTTTTTTTATTTTTCAAGATACTTTGGCCTTTATGAAAAATATATTTTGTTGTTGTTTTTTTTAATTATTTTTTTATTCTTGCATTTCAGGAGCCATCATTTTTGTTTTTCAATAACGTACCTATATAAAGGCTTGTAATTTGTAAAACGGGTTGTATTTGTCCATGGCACTATTTTGACATACATATAATTTGTTACCTAACTTTTATTACTTCTTTATAGGGAGTAATAAGAAAAGAAAAGCAGCAATTCTGCTGTTGTTTTTTTTTTACTTTTTAGATATTAAACTATTCATGTGCTGCACAAAAAAGTGTTAATTTTACTTAATGGTTAGTACAATTGAAATGATACCAAATTTAAATAGTTTTATTCACATTTATTGTTTTTATGCTCTAAATACATTTTTGAAAAAAAAAATCATTAGTTTTTTTGTGTCGTCATGTTCTGAGACCCATAACTTTTACATGTTTCCATCGACAGTGCTGTATGACAAATTATTTTTCGCATTACAAAATGTCGATTTTATTGTTACCTTTTTGGGATGCATTTGGTTTTTTGATTACTTTTATATTATACTTGTTGGAAAGTGGAATGAAGGAAAAAAACAGCAATTATTTTGTGTTTTTTTTAAATCGCCAGTCACAATTCAGTGTAATTGACAACTTAACTTTATTCTGCAGGTCAATGTAATAATGCTAATGCTATTTACTAATGCTTTTACTACTTTTACACTAAAAAAATCACTCAATAAAATCATTTTTTTCATTGTTATATTCTGAGAAAAATAACTTATTTTTCTGTAGACAGAGCTGTATATGGGCTTATTTTTTCATGGAAAAACTGTAGTTTTTTAGTGATGACCTTTTTGGGCACTCATTAGTTTTTTTTACAATTTTCTATTGGAATTTTTGATAGTTATGATAAGCAAAAACAGCAATTCTTACATAGTTTTTTTTCCCATATATTATGTTATACCTTTCACCATGAAAGATAAATAATATTTTGATTTGTGGTTTAATAGATTTTAAGAAGAAAATCACTTTTTATTGAAAGTAATATATTTTTTTCAGATTCTGAAAAGCATAACTTTTTTTTTACTTTTTTTGCCTACAGAACTGTGTCTGGGCTTGTTTCTGTTAAACGATCTTTAGTTTTTATTTGTACCATTTTGTGATACACATTACATTTTAGGGTACTTTCAAACTAGCATTTTTTGCAATACGTCGCAATGCGTAGTTTTGGCGAAAAAACGCATCCTGCAAAAGTGCTTGCAGGATGCGTTTTCTCACCATTGACTAACATTAGCGACGCATTGGCGACGCATTGCCACACGTCGCAACCGTCGTGCGACGGTTGCACCGTGTTGTGGCGGACCGTCGGCTGCAAAAAACATTACATGTAACATTTTTTGCTGCCGACGGACCGCTATTTCCGACTGCTCATGCGGGGCCGGAACTCCGCCCCCACCTCCCCGCACCTCACAATGGGGCGGCGGATGCGCTGGAAAAATGCATCCGCTGCCCCCGTTGTGCGGCGTATACAACGCTAGCGTCGGTACGTCAGCCCGACGCACTGCGACGGGCCGAATACGACGCTAGTGTGCAAGTAGCCTTAATTCTTTTTTGTCCCATTAATTTTGTGGCAGGATGAACAAAAACAGCAATTCTGACATTGTTTTTGTTTTGTTTTCTTCCCTTTGTGGCATAAATAATGATATACGGTTGTTCTACCGAACAAGTTGTTACAGATGTGGAGATATCAAATATGTTTCTTTTTTTGATGGAGCCTTTGTTTTTCTCCAGATTTAACCTAAAAATTTAGTTTTCTAAGCAAAAATGTTTTTTACATTTTTTATTTAAAACACTTTTTTCTTTTTCTCTTTTCTTACAATAATCTAAGTCTCCCAAGAGGATTTGAACATGCAAACCTCTTCCTCAAATATCCTCAAACTTTTAGTTCTTTACACATGGCTTTTCAGCATTCTCACTATCATCACAGACAGAATAAGGCCATGTGCACACGTTCAGGATTTTTCGCGTTTTTTTCGCGTTTTTTCGCTATAAAAACGTGATAAAAACGCGAAAAAAACGCTTACATATGCCTCCTATTATTTACAGGGTATTCCGCATTTTTTGTGCAAATGTTGCATTTTTTTCCGCGAAAAAATCGCATCGCGGAAAAAAAAGCAACATGTTCATTAAAAATGCGGAATTGCGGGGATTCCGCACACCTAGGAGTGCATTGATCTGCTTACTTCCCGCACGGGGCTGTGCACACCATGCGGGAAGTAAGCAGATTATGTGCTGTTGGTACCCAGGGTGGAGGAGAGGAGACTCTCCTCCACGGACTGGGCACCATATAATTGGTAAAAAAAAAAGAATTAAAATAAAAAATAGTGATATACTCACCTTCTGATGGCCCCCGAAGTGTTCCCGCCTCTCCGATGCATGCTCTCTCTTCCGTTCCTATAGCTGGTGTGGTTCAGGACCTGTGATGACGTTGCTGTCTTGTGATTGGTCGCGTGACCGCTCATGTGACTCACGCGACCAATCACAAGCCGCGACATCATCGAAGGTCCTGAACCACATCGGCATCTATAGGAACGGACGCCGCTGAGGAGATTGGCTGTCTGCAGAGGGTGAGTATAACCATTTTTTTAATTTTTTTATTATTTTTAAACATTCTATCTTTTACTATAGATGCTGCATAAGCTGCATCTATAGTAAAAAGTTGGTCACACTTGTCAAACACTATGTTTGACAAGTGTGACCAACCTGTCAGTCAGTTTTCCAAGCGATGCTACAGATCGCTTGGAAAACTTTAGCATTCTGCAAGCTAATTACGCTTGCAGAATGCTAAAAAAAACCGCGAAAAAAACGGAAAAAAAACGCAAAAAAAAAATGCGGATTTCTTGCAGAAAATTTCCGGTTTTCTTCAGGAAATTTCTGCAAGAAATCCGGACGTGTGCACATACCCTAAAAATGAAAGATAATACCTCCGTATACAGTAGATAAGAAAGGATCCACCATTCACAATAGGTGATGTCACAGCTCACTTCATCACCCTCCCTTCACACTGGCCTTTGCCCAGATTATAGTGTTATTTAACATGCTAAAATTATAAGATTGAAATCGAATGTCAAAATGAGCATTTTATGGTAATAGTCCCATGGGATCGATTTGTCACCGAATTACTTCTGATGCATAAGTGAAACATAACAAACGATAATTACTATTGTAATAAGCTCTAAATATGGCTGCTAATTTAGGCTGCAGTTTTTAACAATTTTTTACATGAATTATAAAAATTGTAAATAGTGGAGCAAATAGTTTTTATTTCGGAGTACAGTAATACCAAAAAGTTATATAATTCAGGATTTTATAAAAAAACAAAGAGAAAGCATCAGATTTTGTTTTAACATAATTTCTAAATGTCCCTGAAGATTCTCTAATCTTACAAAGGAAATAGTATATTATTATTATTTTATTATTATTATTATACATTTTTATAGCGCCATTTATTCCATGGCGCTTTACATGTGAAAGGGGCAAATATAGACAATAAGTACAATAAACATGAGCAAAACAAGGCACACAGGTACATAAGGAGGGAGGACCCTGCCCGCGAGGGCTCACAGTCTGCAGGGGATAGGTGAGGAGACACTAGGAGAGGGTAGAGCTGGTTGTGCGGCGGTTCAGTAGACTGAGGACCACTGCAGGCTGTAGGATTGTCGAAAGAGGAGGGCCTTCAGGTTCCTTTTGAAGGTTTCCGTGGTAGGCGAGAGTCTGATGTGTTGGGGTAGAGAGTTCCAGAGTGTGGGGGAAGCACGGGAGAAGTCTTGTATGCGGTTGTGGGAAGAAGAGATAAGAGGGGAGTAGAGAAGGAGATCTTGAGAGGATATTCACTTTTCTATGACAGTTCAATTGCCATTATATTTAATATAGTAGCAATTTTCAAATCCAATTCATCCTGGATTAAACAAATTGTATTCAAGTGTTGTTACTCACCTGTGCCTGCTCAGGTGCTGGGCCCTATAACCAGCTGTTTTGTGCTAGTCAGCACCGAGATATTATGGTAACCCGGAAAAAACACCTCAGGCATCATCGCCCAAGCCATGTGCTGTCTGAGTATTGAGTAAGCATGGTTCTCAGTTACCATGTGTTTGTCAGAAGTGAACTTTATCTTCCACTTGCCTCAGCTTCAGCCAGGTGTCTAAAACTCACCTCGCTAATCCAGACTTACATTCAGCTTACATGCTCAGTTCAGCATCTGTAGGTATTGTTCACACTTACAAATTCTGCAATCAAGGTACCGCATCTCTGCTGCAAATTCTAGTGTGCAGATGCTTTGTTATTATCAGTGGCCATAACTTTCTCTGTTATTCCTGTGATTGACTGCATCTCTGCTTGTAGATATCAGCTTGCATACACTGTACATCTCTGATTCCTCTGATTACCAGCAGGAATGCAGTTAGATACCAGACTTCATATACATCTCTGTAATTCTTGTGATTAACTTTATTCCTGCTGTAAGATACCAGACTGCATATACTTCTGTTATTCCTGAGATTAACTGCATCCCTGCTGTTAGATACCAGACTGCATATACTGTTATTCCTGAGATTAACCGCATCCCTGCTGTTAGATACCAGACTGCATATACTTCTGTGATTAACTGCATCCCTGCTGGAAAATACCTATACAACTATTGTTCTTTTTTGTATCCACGTCATCTTGCCGTTCTTGCTCCTCTTGTTTGTCTGTAGTGCTGCATACCCTGCTATTCTGGCCTTTGCTGATATAAGGTGTGGTCTGGCAAGACCCGCTATGCTGCATCCTTCCCGCCAGCCAATGTTGTTCACCCCAAATCTATAGCTTATAGAATGCACCTCACTGGCTCTGTTTCTAACAAGTCTGTTAAAATTACTAATGGTTCTTCCCTTCCTCAGTAAGTTGACAGCAATTATCCACTGACAACAGTACTTTTCATTAAGTAAACATGTTTCTTAATGGTGTGACTGACATATTTCACTGTTGATAATGAAGGTGTAAAATTGAATCCTAAAATGTTAAACTCGTGAGTGCCTTGATAACCATTTTTAAAGGAGTTGTCCTGGCTTGGGGCTCAAGTCGGTAGTCACTCTGTGTGACTGCAGTCTTGTGAATCCTCAAAGCGTGCACAGTGCACACTGTCAGGATTCTCCTATAGCGGGCATGCGAGTGCAATTATGCAATTTACATGCATGCGGTCATGTTCTGATTAGATGGCTAATCACTCAATAAAACTGAATTGAGCAATGCTGGTGTCACGGGGAGACTAGGTGAGCGAGAGCTAATAACCCGGGCCCCTGCAGTTTCCCTCAGACTAGGGAAATCCTGACTGACCCTCTACCTGGAGTTTACACTGATGGTGTGCATGTCCAGGCCTCGAACCTCACCCTGACTCCTGTTTTAACCCTAGGCTGATACCTCCGCCCTCCACCCAGTGAAGAGGTAATATTCCAATACCCACAGTTAGCACAGACAAGGATAAAGGAAAATATACACCACGCCGCAGTCACTCAGGAATACACTATAAATGTGCAAGGCAAAATAAATACAAATATAGGGAGGAGTAAATAAGACAGAGGAAAATACACCACCAGCAACGAATCTCCAACAACCAGCTCTCCACTCCAGACCGAGATAACAACGCACAAGACAGAAGCTATAATCGGCGACGCCCAATGAACAGGAGAACTATTTAAAGGCCATGGGAATGGCCCAGTTTCCAATCCGAGGATTAGGTAAATTAACCCCGGAACAGCTAGATAAAATCTAGCAGACGCAAATGAGCAAATAGTCAAAAGCGGAATTACCGCTGTCTGTCGGACGACCTGGTCTGAACAGCGTCCGATATGACAGTACACCGCCTTCTATGAGGGAGCCCAGGGCCCTCACGGCTTATAGGACCCGGCTTGTCTGGATGGCGACGATGGAAAAACCTGACCAGCCGATCCGCATGAATGTCCGAGGCTGGTACCCAGGACCTCTCCTCAGGCCCATAACCACGCCAGTGTACCAAGTACTGTAAAGTGCGACGCACAACACGAGAGCCAACCACCTTGGAGACTTCAAACTCCAAATTACCATCCACCAAGACTGGAGGTGGCATAGGCGCTGCGTCCACAGAACCCACCACCTTCTTTAGAAGAGACCTGTGGAACACGTTGTGTATCTTATACACCGTAGGGAGCTCCAATCGGTACGCTACTGGGTTAATGATGGCGGTGACCCTAAATGGACCAATAAACTGTGGACTCAATTTAAGGGACGGTATTTTGAGTCTTATGTTTTTTGTGGATAACCACACCCAGTCATCCACACTCAGGTCCGGACCTGGCACACGCCTACTGTCAGCCACACGCTTGTACCTAGCACCCACACTCAACAGGCGCTGCTTAACTCTCCTTCAGACTGATGACAATTGTGTCCCCAACTGGTCCTCCTCCGGAATGCCGGAAGAGCCCCTCTGACTCAAGGTACAAAATTGAGGATGTAGCCCGTAAACACAAAAAAACGGAGACTCCCCAGACGACTCCTGGTGGTGATTATTGATGGCAAACTCAGCCAAAGGAAGAAAGGTAGACCACTCCTCCTGGTTATCAGAGACAAAGCAGCGTAAGTACTGTTCCAAATTTTGGTTCATACGCTCAGTCTGACGATTTGACTGAGGATGAAACGCCGAAGAATGAGATAACTTGATCCCCAGCCGTGAGCAAAATGCTCTCCAAAATTTTGCCACAAACTGAGACCCCCTATCAGACACGATGTCAGACGGAACCCCATGAAGTCTGACCACCTCCTGCACAAATACCTGAGCCAGAGTCTTAGCGTTAGGCAACGAAGGCAAAGACACAACGTGCGACATTTTAGAAAACCGATCAACAATCACCAAGATGACCGTGTTCCCAGCTGATGAGGGCAAATCAGTGATGAAATCCATGGAGATTTCCATCCAAGGCTTACTAGGTACCTCAAGAGGAAGTAGTGTGCCAACAGGACGGGAGCGAGGCGTCTTAGCCCTAGCGCACGTGGTACAAGCTGATACGTATGAGACCACGTCCTGTCGGATCTTGGGCCACCAAGACCGACGTGACACCAACTCCAAGGTACCTCTAACCCCTGGGTGGCCAGCCAGGACAGCATCATGATGCTCCGCCAAAACCTTTAGGCGGAGATGAAGCGGTACAAAAGATTTGTTGAAGGGAAGCTCAGATGGTACCTCCTCCTGAGCCTCGGCAATCTCAGCCTCAACCTCGGTAGTGAGAGCCGAAACCACAACACCCTTTTGGAGGATGGGTACTGGATCCTCCCGAGGTTCTCCCCCCGGAAAACACCTGGACAGAGCATCTGCCTTAGTATTTTTAGACCCCGGGCTGTAAGTAACCACAAAATTGAACAGCGTGAAAAACAATGTCCAGCGAGCCTGCCTGGGGGACAGACGCTTGGCTGACTCCAAATACAGCAGATTCTTATGATCAGTAATAACAATAACCTGATGTACCGACCCTTCCAAGAAGTGTCGCCATTCCTCAAAGGCCAATTTAATAGCCAACAACTCCCTGTTGCCGATATCGTAGTTACGTTCGGCGGACAACAATTTCTTGGAGAAATAGGCGCACGGACATAAACCACTCAAAGATGAGCCTTGAGATAGTACCGCCCCCACACCAACCTCAGACGCATCGACTTCCACAACAAAGGGTTTAGATACGTCTGGCTGCACAAGAATGGGGGCTGAAACAAAACTGTTCTTAAGAAATTCAAATGCGCGCACAGCAGCCTCAGGCCAAACGGAGAAATTGGTACCCTTTTTAGTCATGTCAGTTAGCGGTTTAGCAATGATGGAAAAATCCTTGATAAATTTCCTATAGTAGTTAGAAAACCCAAGGAACCGCTGAAGTGCTTTCAGGTTATCAGGACGTTCCCAATGCAGCACCGCCTGCACCTTAGCGGCGTCCATTTTAAACCCAGAAGCAGACACAATATAACCCAAGAAAGGCAACTCTTGAACAGAAAATACACATTTCTCAAGTTTAGCATACAGCTTATTCTCTCTGAGAAGCTGTAACACCTGCCTGACATGATCTAAATGAGCATCACGGTCGCAAGAATATATGAGAATGTCATCTAGATACACGATAACGAATTTCCCCAAAATATGCGAGAACACATCATTGATGAAATGTTGGAACACTGCAGGTGCGTTAGTCAACCCAAACGGCATCACCAAATTTTCAAAATGACCCTCAGGGGTATTAAAAGCCGTCTTCCACTCATCACCTTGACGGACTCTTATGAGGTTGTACGCCCCCCCTGAGGTCAAGCTTGGTAAACCACTTAGCACCTGCCACCTGGTTGAACAAATCTGGTATCAGAGGCATAGGGTATGGCTCACGAACCGTAATCTGATTCAACTCCCTGAAATCCAAACACGTGCGTAATCCGCCATCTTTCTTCTTCACGAAGAAGAACCCTACTGCCACCGGCGAGGATGACGGCCTGATGTGCCCTTTGCTCAAGCTTTCAGCAATGTAATCTTTTAATGCTTGTCTCTCCGGACCGGAGATGTTAAACATCCTTGCTTTAGGCAATTTGGCCCCTGGTTTAAACCTGATAGAACAGTCATAAGGACGATGTGGCAGCAACTCTGAACAACCCTTCTCAGAGAACACATCCACAAAATCCAGAAGTGACTCAGGAACGCTTGAAGTCACCGCAGCCACACATGTGGCCAGGCAATTCTCCTGGCAGAACTCGCTCCACCGAATTATGTCCTGAGTTTTCCAGTCAATTACTGGGTTGTGCATAGACAACCAAGGAAAACCCCAAACCACCTGAGCAGGAAGATTCCTGAGCACCTTACATGTAACCCGCTCGGAATGTAGAACTCCAATGTGGAGTTTCACCTCAGCCACAAATTCAGTAATCTCCCCCTGAGAGAGAGGAGCAGCATTGATGGTGACCACGTGGATAGGATGAGACAGTTTTTCAATCCTAAAACCTGCTGTGCGCTCAAACTCCTCATCAATGAGATTTGTGGCTGAACCACTATCCACAAAAACAGTAATTGGCAGCTCACTGCTAGCAATAAAAACCTTAGCAGGGAGCACTGAGAAACCACCATGGAGGATATACATAAGCTCAGACTGGTCTCCTCCACACCCTCTGAGCTGAGAAGTTTTCCGCCATTGCGTTTTTCTTAGACAGCAGAGGACAGATGTTAATAAAATGACCAGTTTTACCACAGTAAAAACAGGCTCCCTGCTTCCTGAGCTCAGGGGCTTGACGCTTGACATGTGACACCCCTGCGATTTGCATAGGTTCCGTGGGCTCACCAGCAGCAACCTCACGTGAACCTAAACCTTCTCCCACAGGCGGCGTCTCATGCTCCCCCTGACGCAAACGACGATCAATGCGGACAACCAGACTCATGGCGGAATCTAGAGAAGCAGGAGTCTCGTACATCAGAAGGGCTTTTTTAACCCTTCCAGAAACCCCATGAATAAACTGATTCCGCAATGCTGGATCATTCCATTGTGTATCGATCGCCCAGCGACGAAATTCAGAACAGTAATCCTCTGCAAATCGCTCCCCCTGGCGAATAGTGCGTATCTTAGATTCTGCTAGAGCCATTCTGTCAGGTTCATCGTAGATTTTCCCAAGAGAAGAAAAAAAACTCTCCACAGAGTCAAATGCAACAGAATCAGATGGCAAAGAAAACACCCATTCTTGGGGATCCCCGCTTAACAATGACAACACCAGGCCCACACACTGAGCCTCATTACCCGAGGAGATCGGGCGCATGCGGAAATATAGTTTGCAAGCTTCACGAAAAGAAACAAATTTACTGCGTTCCCCAGTAAATCTTTCATGCAAAGGAAATTTAGGCTCAGCAACTCTTCCTGTCGCTCCAGCCTGCACATTAGATACTGCTAGTCCCTGTTGCTGCACTGCCCTCCTCAACTCAGTGACCTGTAGGGACAGCGCCTCCAACTGGCGGGTTATGGAAGTCATGGGATCCATGACAAAACACACAAAAAAAGAAACCCCTTTTTTTTTGTTGTTGGGCCGATTTATAATGTCACGGGGAGACTAGGTGAGCGAGAGCTAATAACCCGGGCCCCTGCAGTTTCCCTCAGACTAGGGAAATCCTGACTGACCCTCTACCTGGAGTTTACACTGATGGTGTGCATGTCCAGGCCTCGAACCTCACCCTGACTCCTGTTTTAACCCTAGGCTGATACCTTCGCCCTCCACCCAGTGAAGAGGTAATATTCCAATACCCACAGTTAGCACAGACAAGGATAAAGGAAAATATACACCACGCCGCAGTCACTCAGGAATACACTATAAATGTGCAGGGCAAAATAAATACAAATATAGGGAGGAGTAAATAAGACAGAGGAAAATACACCACCAGCAACGAATCTCCAACAACCAGCTCTCCACTCCAGACCGAGATAACAACGCACAAGACAGAAGCTATAATCGGCGATGCCCAATGAACAGGAGAACTATTTAAAGGCCATGGGAATGGCCCAGCTTCCAATCCGAGGATTAGGTAAATTAACCCTGGAACAGCTAGATAAAATCTAGCAGACGCAAATGAGCAAATAGTGGTCAAAAGCGGAATTACCGCTGTCTGTCGGACGACCTGGTCTGAACAGCGGCCGACATGACAGCTGGACACGTCTCGTTAGAATGTGACCGGAAGTATGCAAATCGCATACTTGCAGTCACATGATCCTGTACTCCTGGTGCCAGCACTAGGGAATCTTCATAGTGCTTGCATACGGTATGCATTGTGAAGATTCACAAGTCTGCAGTCACATAGAGTAACTGGACAACCCATTTAAAGACTGTTCAAAGTAATCCGGTGGATCCCTTCCCTGCATCGCATCTCAGGTCTAATTGAAGTTGATGGCAGAATTAATTTTTTGTGGCTTTCTGACTGGCATTTCATGGACATTTTACGATCACCTGCTTTAATGCTTTGTTCTGCCACCATTAGCCAATTTCCTTCTTTTGTAATGTAGAGCATTTCACTGCATTTTAAAAAGCTAATATCCTCTGTGGATTTTGCTGTGAATTTAAGACAAATACACTATCAATCCACGGACACATGTAACACCTGTAAAGTGTAAAATTTGCGTTAAAAAAATTAAACCTTGTATGCTTCTATTGTCAATAATAAAACTAGTAAACTACCCATATAGAGCAGAAAATTAAAAGCAAAAATTTACAGACTGCAACTTGATAGACTTTTTTGGTGATAATTGTAAGTGGTATGTGTGGAGAAAACCAGGCATTGCTCATCACCTGCCCAATACAATCCCAACAGTGAAACATGGTGGTGGCAGCATCATGCTATGGGAATGTTTTTCAGCTGCAGGGACAGGACGACTGGTTGCCATTGAAGGAAACACGAATGCGGCAAGTACAGAGATATCCTGGATGAAAACCTCTTTTAGAGTACTCTGGACCTCAGACTTGGCTGAAGGTTCACCTTCCAACAAAACAATGACCCTAAGTAGACAGCTAAAATAACAAAGGAGTGGCTTCAGAACAACTCTGTGACCATTCTTGACTGGCCCAGCCAGAGTCCTGACTTAAACCCAATTGAGCATCTCTGGAGAGACCTGAAAATGGCTGTCCACCAACGTTCACCATCCAACCTGACAGAACTGGAGAGGATCTGCATGGAAGAATGGCAGAGGATCCCCAAATCCTGGTGTGAAAAACTTGTTGCATCATTCCCAAGAAGACTCATGGCTGTACTAGCTCAAAAGGTGCTTCTACTCAATACTGAGCAAAGGGTCTGAATACTAGTTATGACCATCTGTTATTTCAGTTTTTCTTTTTTAATAAATTTGCAAAAATTTCTACATTTTTGAATTTACAAATGGCTGCAATGAAACAAAGAGTGAAAAATTGAAAGGGTATGAATACTTTCTGTACCCACTGTATGCATGTACTTTAGGACTGATACACTCTTCACTATTGCCAAATACTGAGTCTCTAATATGCCATTGTGCTATGTACTGGTCTTTTG
The DNA here is from genome assembly GCF_051348905.1 of Ranitomeya variabilis. Classification (NCBI taxonomy): domain Eukaryota; kingdom Metazoa; phylum Chordata; class Amphibia; order Anura; family Dendrobatidae; genus Ranitomeya; species Ranitomeya variabilis. The sequence goes on from NC_135238.1 coordinate 192,682,501, forward strand.
TGATCTCTGTTATACTGTGGCCACAGTTCAGAGTTCATCCATTGAGACGTGCAGTATATGTTGGCATAGAGTATATGTAAACTACAAATATAATCTGTAGCTGGATACTTATTCTTATGACGTACATGTATGAATATTAATTATAGAAAAATATAATAAATATTTGATAATTGACTTACTCTTCTGGGGCCACTGACCACTTAAATTCTGGGTTCACTATTAACACTCTTTTACCTTTATTCGTGTGCCTAATTCGTTTTGTACATTTTAAAAGCTGTGTATGTAATTTCCAATAAAATTTGTTTTGATATTGATAACCTACTGTACATGGTATTAACTTAATGTCCTCCTTTCTTGCATGCCTAATTTTTAGAGTTGCCATTATACATACATATATTTGGTTTTCTATTGCATACGTATGCCTATACTAGCAGCATGACTATTTGGAGATTCTTTTTTCTAATAATTTAAAAGTCTCACAAGAGATTAGATGGACAGTTTTGTCCCCGGCGGCTTCTCCCCACCCACTATCCTAGAGTGACAGGTCTCTCCCTAAATTTGTATGCAGGGATTGTCAGTCATTGGCATTTAAACATATATGGCTGAATTCATGCAGTCAGTGCCTGATACATGCTGCCGGTAGATGTATCAAGTGTTAGGTTCTCTTCAAAGTCCTACACATTTTGCATTCTTTATGTGGAAAAAAACTTTAATACCTTTGTTTCATTTTTCTCTTCTTAAATGGCTATGCAGCGCCCCAGAGTCCTGGTCGTTGCAGTACTGTGGCTCCGCCACTAAGGGGAGCCATGGTGCGTTCGATGGCACTGAAGGAGTTCCTCCAATCAGGTATCACAGACACCAATATGTTGCACAGCTGGGCCTCCGGGGGGAGCTAAGGGTGCTATTCATTAGGCCACTCCCCACCATAGTGGGTAAACTGGGGGTCAGGCAGGAAGTTAGAAGAGAAAGCTGACTGGATCGAACGAAGCAACACCTAGTGAGAGAGGGTGTTGTGGAGGAAGAGACAGTAGGGTCTCTGCCAGGGGTGGGATCCTGGCAGAGGCTTGGCATTGAAAGAACGTAACGGGACCGTGCCTGCTCAGAATAGCGGCGGTGCCCTAAGAAAGGATTAGAAGCGAGATAGATTGTGCTGAGTGAGAAACGAAATCAAGCAGAAGGAGAATACCAGCAAGGGTTTTGTTGAAAGAGGCAGCACCTTGCTGAGGCGCATTACCGGTGGCCGGAACGCCGAGGGAGTGTAATAATATACAGCTTTAAGCCATACTCCAAACAGCGGCAGGACAGTCAGTCTCAGGCTGGCTGTCTACCACATATCACCTATGAAGTCTTGGGGGGCAATTGCGGGAGAGGGGCGTCTCTAGGGTCCCGGAAGAACTCCAGGCCTACCTGACAAACGGGTGCCGTTCTTACTGTAACATCAGAAAGGGACGGAAGATTAGCAGAAGATCAGTTAATCGAGTTGTGAGGGAACTTAAGAAACAGACACAACAGTTGTGGGGTACTTTCCGTAAGCACAGCAGGGAAGGACTACAACACAAAGCGCTAAGAAGGAAGGCACTGATTTCCACCTGTGAGGAGAACTCTGGAGGTGCCATTGGACCAGCCGGACTTGCGCAGCCTGGTGGACCGGATTCTGGACTGAGGACCGAGAGATCTCCAGTAAAGAGGTAAAGAGACTGCAACCTGGTGTCCTCGTTATTTACCGCGACCTGCACCCCACAACTGCACCGCTATACCACCGTTAACAGCACCTATTTGCAACGGACGTCCCCCACTGACAGACAGGGCCACGGACCGGGTCTAGCCACCGTGACAACCCCAGGACTAAGATCCCAGAGGCCCGGCTCCGGGTACCCCTCGGCCCTGCGGCGGTGTGGGGGCGCTCCAAATCTTGGCGTCACGAACAGGATCTACTTAAGCCTGAAGAATCAGGTCATGTGTGCCTAGAGACTGTGATTTACTGTACTTGAACCGTACTTTATTGAAAAGACTGTGTGTTGTGCCATTTGCCACCAAAATCCGCCGCTATTGCAGCGCTGAGGAGAGCGCAGGAAGAGAAGAGGGGCGTGGAGTGGGCGTAGACAAGTTGGAGAGCGCGAACAGCAATGGCCGCCCAGTCTAAATATTTCTGCACGGTGAGGACGTGTCCGTCAGCAGCAGAGATCCGCCTCCTAATTCTTAATGGGGGGCGGAGGCAGAGAAAACGAAACCGCTCCCGAAGGAGAGAGCGGGAAAAAGACCAGGAAGTGACCCGCGTGGAGGACGCTATGGCCAGCAGCTCCGAACCCGACAGTGGGGTTGAAGTGGAAGTCTCCCCCGACTACCCGGATGAGCCCAGTAGCCCGTCCTCCGTGGATAACACCAGATTCCTGAGAGCTGAGATGGAGGACTTATATAACCAGCTCCTCCAACTGAATGTGAGAGTCCAGGCTCCGCACCCGGTGGAGCCGGTAGAGGGTTCCCGGACATTGGAGTTCTCACCGGAAGAACCAGCGGGACCTGCTACGGAAAGTGAACTCATACCAGTTGGTGAGTCCGCCGATCCTGCCCCACCAGCCGAGGGTGTGTTAGTGGGTCCTGTAGCGGCACCACCTCTCCCGGGAACCCATAGACTCCAGCGCCTGCTACCATGGGAGGAAGCCACGGGCATGGAACACCGTATGCGAGCCCCAATCACCCCTACTCCCTTGCTGTGTGAGGTCCACGCGGAGCGCACGGTGTGCCGCTGGGTGAACCCCGGATCCAATCTTATGGGGTTCCCCGGGGTGGAGACCCAGAAGGGGGAGATGGTACAGGCCCTAAGCTGGGAGGAATACCAAATCCAGCTAGAACATCGGTGGCGAGAGGAGGAGAAAGTACATCAGGCTGGGCAGGAGGCTCACCATCAAAAGGATTTGGTGGTCAAGGATCGGGCCCGCAAGGACCCCACCATTCACCAGGCCCCGCGCAGGCAGGGCATCGTCACCACCTTTAAGCTCCGAGGAGGCTGGGGCTTTATTAAGGAACCGGGGCTATATGCGGAGATCTTTGTCAACCGACGGGATGTTGAGTCACACCTTAGAGAGGGCCACCCCGATCGGGACCTCTACCCGGGGGACAGCGTTACTTACACCCGGCATTTTGGGGAAAAGGGGTGGTTTGCTCTGAACGTCTACAAGAAAGAGAAACCAGCCCCTGTAGCCAAGGTGCCACCGTGTGACTGATCCGTAACCACCCCGGTCGCCCCCACCTGTCTGATCACAGAACCTGCGATCTGCCGCATGACCCCCGCAACCACCGTAGTGGCCAAGGAAGTGCCTTTTCAAGTGACCGATGTTCCTGATGTACCAGCGCAGAAAGACGTAGGAACGCAGACCCTCATCACCGCACATGATCTGGTTGTGCAACAGACCCGCACCCATGGGGTGTACCTGGCTGCGGGAGTGAATCTGGAACCTGACCTGCCTGTATTGCAGGGGTTCCCCCGCCAGGTGGCGCCTCGTGGGGGATTTTGAATTGAATGCTCTTTTATGAAAATGTAAATAGTTACTGTTTGTTCTTTAAGTTGCTGCTAAACCCGTCCAGGGTAAACTTTAAAAAGGTGACCCCTTTGTTGACCCGGGGTCACTATTGTTGTTTTCTTGAAGTTTTGCACAAAGCTACACAAACTGCGAAATCATGGACTGTGCATGATTTGAACTTTCTTGTAAATAGTTTGCACCTTCTTAAAGGTGCTTCCTACTGGTTTTGTTTAAAGACATTTTGCGAAGATACCATTCCGGAGCCTTTGCATGGACTGGTAGGCTGAGAAGAAGAGCTACCTCAGAAAGACTTGATCTCCTCTTAAAGGGGAGGTTAGAATTGAACTTGAAAGTGATACTGTTTTAGAACAGTAATGTCAAGATAATGCTTTGAAGGAAATGTAACTGTTTTTCATGGAAAAGTTATGTGTGTTTAATTTGTTTAAAATGTGAAACCTAGATAATGTTCTTTGAAGAGAAAGATGCAGAAAGCCCGTAGGGGTAGATGTAGAGTTCCGTTTAACTGAAAGTAAAGAAGTAATAACGAAGGTGAGGATAGAAGGTAAACCCTGCGTCCCCATAGAAAGTTAGTTCGTTACTAAGGACAGAAAGTAGACCCGTAGGGGTTAGTGAGTGAGTCCTTATAGGAGCCAAGCAGAGTGTGCTCCATGCTCTCAAATTGAAAGGAATGTTATGTCTATACTATGTATAGTAGAGAAAGGCAGTAGGCCCTGGCTGAACGGGGCGGTCCTGTAAAAGAAAGGAGAGGCAGTAGGTCTGGTGCCATAGGGACAGGCGGTCCTGCAGGTTCAAAGTAGGAGAATGTGAAGTTACCTTGCCCTGTAATGTGATTATAGGAAGGCCTTTGATAAACTAAGAGTGTATGTTTCTTAAAGGCAATGTTAATTTACTGTTCCAGCATTTGCACTTAGTAGAATACCCGGTTGGGTAATGAGAGTTAATTGTAGCCTGTTGCTATGATATTTGATTATGTTTTGTAACGTTAAAGTGTCCTCACCTCCCATAAAGGGAAGCCTGTTCAAGTATGCTTATTGTTTTGCACTCAACAAATTTGTATGTCTTTTTGCTAACCTGTATTGTTGTTTTCTTCCCAGTCCCGGAGTACTGTGTTTAACCAGGGGGGAGTGCAGCGCCCCAGAGTCCTGGTCGTTGCAGTACTGTGGCTCCGCCACTAAGGGGAGCCATGGTGCGTTCGATGGCACTGAAGGAGTTCCTCCAATCAGGTATCACAGACACCAATATGTTTCACAGCTGGGCCTCCGGGGGGAGCTAAGGGTGCTATTCATTAGGCCACTCCCCACCATAGTGGGTAAACTGGGGGTCAGGCAGGAAGTTAGAAGAGAAAGCTGACTGGATCGAACGAAGCAACACCTAGTGAGAGAGGGTGTTGTGGAGGAAGAGACAGTAGGGTCTCTGCCAGGGGTGGGATCCTGGCAGAGGCTTGGCATTGAAAGAACGTAACGGGACCGTGCCTGCTCAGAATAACGGCGGTGCCCTAAGAAAGGATTAGAAGCGAGATAGATTGTGCTGAGTGAGAAACGAAATCAAGCAGAAGGAGAATACCAGCAGGGGTTTTGTTGAAAGAGGCAGCACCTTGCTGAGGCGCATTACCGGTGGCCGGAACGCCGAGGGAGTGGAATAATATACAGCTTTAAGCCATACTCCAAACAGCGGCAGGACAGTCAGTCTCAGGCTGGCTGTCTACCACATATCACCTATGAAGTCTTGGGGGGCAATTGCGGGAGAGGGGCGTCTCTAGGGTCCCGGAAGAACTCCAGGCCTACCTGACAAACGGGTGCCGTTCTTACTGTAACATCAGGAAGGGACGGAAGATTAGCAGAAGATCAGTTAATCGAGTTGTGAGGGAACTTAAGAAACAGACACAACAGTTGTGGGGTACTTTCCGTAAGCACAGCAGGGAAGGACTACAACACAAAGCGCTAAGAAGGAAGGCACTGATTTCCACCTGTGAGGAGAACTGTGGAGGTGCCATTGGACCGGCCGGACTTGCGCAGCCTGGTGGACCGGATTCTGGACTGAGGACCGAGAGATCTCCAGTAAAGAGGTAAAGAGACTGCAACCTGGTGTCCTCGTTATTTACCGCGACCTGCACCCCACAACTGCACCGCTATACCACCGTTAACAGCACCTATTTGCAACGGACGTCCCCCACTGACAGACAGGGCCACGGACCGGGTCTAGCCACCGTGACAACCCCAGGACTGAGATCCCAGAGGCCCGGCTCCGGGTACCCCTCGGCCCTGCGGCGGTGTGGGGGCGCTCCAGCTATGTAGTAAATGGTCTTTCATATTTTAAAAACAATGTTTTGGGCTCTGTTTTGCTGGAAAAAATGAAAATAGTTACTAAAGAAGCAAGGAATATTAAAGATTGTAACATGTGGATGTATTGTTCTGTAAGCTGTTGCAAGAAGATGGACACACTGCCCACTCTCTCCCTTGAAAAACATGTATTGTTGGATTGCATAAAGTGAAATGTGATTTGAATGAATAGTGTTGGTATTGTGTTTTGCCCGACAGTAGGGGGAGTTAGAGTTAAAGTTTAGGAGTATCCCAGAGTGGGAGGTTGTAAGACGAATTGACAGAGACCGTTTTCTGTTAGGACATAAAATAGTGCCCAGTGTGCCTATCGGGGGTGCATAATACTATAGAGTCTGCCTATGGGGGGTGCATTATACTAAAGAGTCTGCCTTTGGGGGGTGCATTATACTATAGAGTCTGCCTATGGGGGGTGCATTATACTATAGAGTCTGCCTATGGGGAGTGCATTATTCTATGGAGTCAACCTATGGGGGGTGCATTATACTATACAGAGTCTACATATGGGGGGTGCATTATACTATAGAGCCCGCCTATGGGGGGTGCATTATACTATAGAGTCTACCTATGGGGGTGCATTATACAATATAGAGTCTGCCTATGGGGAGTGCAATATGCCATAGAGTCTGCCTATGGGGAGTGCATTATACTAAATAGAGTCTGCCTATGGGGACTGCATTATACTATATATAGTCTGCCTATGAGAGGTGCAATATACTATATAGAGTGTGCCTATGGGGGTTGCATTATGCAATATAAAGTCTGCCTATGAGGAGTGCATTATACCAGAATGTCAGCTGTAAGTCACTATCTGTAACTGTACTGTAGTCACTTATATGTTCTGTAGGACTGCTATTTACTACTAACCATACGGCGGTAATATCAGTGTTGGTCTTTGTATAGAGATTATTTTCAGCAACAGCTCGGTCATCTGCTGAGATTCTCCTACATCCACTATTAGGGTGCGTCACCAAGTTGTAATCAAGGTTACCTGGTTAGGGGCCCACTCAGAAGTCCCCCCCCCAAACCAAAACCCCAGCTACACCTTTGATAGGCGTGAATCCTAATTGTCTTTAGTAGGAATAAAAAGATGATGTCACTGAGCCATGTCAGACAACCAACCTGTAAAACCTGACGAGGAGCACAACATAGGGCAGGGGTCTAAGGTGAAGGAAGCAGAGCCCCGGGATAACTGGGAGAAGTGTGTAACACCTATTTGACAATGGAAATGGTTACGCCTTGTCAAAATATTTCAAAATTTCTAGGAGAAAAACAGGGGAACCACACAGCAGAGTTTTGAGAAAAGGTGCAATTATATAATAGAGCAGACATGTCAGGACATCTGAGAAGTCCTTTTAAATATTGCAGAAAGTATTTACTGTACTACTGTAATTCTACCAAACTACTTGACTGCTCCACTTATAACAAAGAGAAGGCTAATGATGGGGAGGCAGCTTCTATTAAAGCTGTCATTGTGTCTCCAAGGTAACAAACATTAGAAATGATGCGCTAAAATTTGCTTTAAGACGCTGTGTATCTTGCAGTGAGTTTTTTCACAGCATGCTATTCATAATTGGTGCTCTTTAAATAATAAAACTTAGACCTCCTCTTCCTCCATTACCATTGCGGCTGTAGCACGTATTCAGCTACCACCAGTTAAGCGACATTACACGAAGAAGCTCTTTTTCCTCACTGCCGTTATTATCTTTACTTAACGGGACCGCAAGACTCGTCAAAGTTAATTTGCTATCAACGTGATATGACAAAACAGTAGCAAAAGTTAATTTAGATCACAGTAAGAAGTCACAGGATTAAATAATACTGTTCAGTCTTTTAGAAAAGTTTATTGCTACCAGATGGAAGCAAGATTCTTTCCAACGCTGATTTGTTGCTCCTTCGGGGTCCAGAGAAGTAATGATTGTAATATTACATTATGTTTAGTAAGTAGCATGTGAAGACATAGCTATGCATTAGTCTCATTAGCATCACAGATGCCGGTTTATATTTATATACGTTTCAGGAGCAGGTTGTATACTCTAATCGGGAAATTACATTTGAACTGATACGAATCAGCTAAATTGTACGATACTCCGTGTGACTGATTTCTGCCCCCATGTTGTTGCTTGCCATGTGGTGCTCCGCATGGGGTTTTATACTGTTTATTAGAACAATAGTTTATTATTTCTAGATATATTATCTGTAATTCGGTTTGTTCATGTTGACTTGTAGTATTATAATCACACTTTACGTGAGGGTGCGAAATTAATAATGAATTAATGTACTGTATCTCTATCTCTTCTCTATCTTTCTCTTTATTTATTTTCATGAACTGCAGCCTGGGAACTTTTTCCCACGCTCCAGGTCATATGAGGACATCCACCAGGGGGGGCATCACCACGACTGAAGGTAACTATAGGTCATAGACCTACATTTCCTTCATTCACCGGGGCTTACAGACACGAGCACAGCTGCATTAGCAGGGCTCCTGCCTGTAAAATATTTTAACCCCTTCAGATGGATTACCTCGTGGGACGTGACAGGTCATCAGAAGGTATGTATATTGTGGGTTTATTATTTTGCCAAGCGAGCGTCTTCAAATGGATTGAGAGAGCAATAAAATATTAAAACAACCGGTGTGTTTATTTCATTAAAATACTTTTTAATCATGTGTGTGTGTGTGTTTTTTAACCCTTTCAAACAATTGGATTAATAATGGATAGGTGTCATAATTGACGCCTCTCCATTATTAATCTGGCTTAATGTCACCTTACAATAGCAAGGTGGCATTAACCCTTCATTACCCTATATCCCACCGCTACACGGGAGTGGGAAGAGAGTGGCCAAGTGCCAGAATAGGCGCATCTTCCAGATGTGCCTTTTCTGGGGTGGCTGGGGGCAGATGTTTTTAGCCACGGGGGGGCCAATAACCATGGACCCTCTCCTGGCTATTAATATCTGCCGTCAGTCACTGGCTTTTCCGCTCTGGCGGAGAAAATTGCGCGGGAGCCCACGCCAATTTTTTCCGCGATTTAACCCTTAAATTTAATAGCTACAGTGCCAAAATTTTGCACATACACACTACTAACATTAGTAGTGTGGAATATGCAAAAAAAAAAGGGGATATGAGATGGTTTACTGTATGTAAACCATGTCTCATATCATGTCGGGTTTAGGCAGGAGAAATGAAAAGCCGGCAATTGAATTACCGGCTTTTTAACATTATCGCGCTGAAGCAAATATTAAAAAAGTATGCTTCCCCATTGAAATGCATTGGGTTTTGTGTTTTGGCCGATCCCCGACCCCGACTTTTCAATAAGATCGGCCGATTTCACTCGACCCGACTTTTGAGAAAGTCGGGTTTCGTGAAACCCGACTCGATCTCAAAAAATGAAAAGTCGCTCAACCCTATTGCTGGGTAAGCTGATGTGGTGGTGACCACTCCCACCATCCTTTAAATGGTCACCTGATGCATCAGCTGACTGTTGGTGATAGAGTTTATCTTTGGAGATCAGCCTAGCAGGAGTAGCTCTCTGGTATCAGCCACTTCTGGTGTTTGGAGTTGTGTTGCTGTGCTATCTGCGGTATGGAGCTTGACAGCGGTGTCTGGAAGCTAAGTGCTGTATTTTCACCTTGTCTCTTTGGTGTTTGTCACTGTCCCCTGTGTGGTATTATCTGCAGTGGTGAGGCTAGCGCCCCTTGCCGGCCAGTGCACTAGCCAGGGCAGTATTAGGTGATAGCAAGGGACTTAGGTTCGTGACAGCGGCAGGGGGAAGGACCTGTTTGGGTCGTTAGGGGAGTGCAGGGACAGGCTCAGGTTTAAGCTCAGATGGTGACCATCCCCCATTTCCCTATCTGTAGGGCCTTCCTCTCCCCAATACCATCCCATTGTGTGTGTGTTGCGCTGTCCGCTGACTGACCACCCGTTGGGTCGCAAAAAGTATCATGACATTGTCCATAAATGAGTGTCTTCTGTCGTACGACTCTATAGCCTTACTTGTTGGTTTGGCATATGTTTGAGTCACCCCCTACAAAAAATGGGAGGCTTGGCAGATATTCAAGATACTGCCAAAACCTTCAAAGAAAGTTTGATATGATACCTTGATATCTGCGATCCAATGTTTTTTAATAGAGAAATCCACATCTTCTTAATATAGAAATGAGCTGTTAAGATCTATGGGCCGGACACATATCTCCCTGAGAATCTGCCTCTAGAGCTAATTTAAAGAAAAGGGGACAGGGAGTAAAATTTTCTGTTATAGACTTTTTTGTTTTATTATTTGTCTTCATATGTGTTTTTCAGTTTCTTATAAAGGAGAGGTATTTTAAAGGGTTTCTAATCATCTTGGTCCTCCTGCCTGGCAGACTGCCTGCTTACTTTATTACACAGAGCACAGCAATCTTTGGCTGCCATGCACAGGGATGCTCAGTGTGGATTAAATATATTCCCTGATGAGTATAATCCCATTGTCTATGCCATTGTGACCTCAGAATAGTGACCACTGCCCCATTCAATATTATCTGCAGTCATCATTACTCTTAGGCCCGATTCTATGATGCTGAGTCAAGGCTCATGGACAAGCCGTGAGTCGGAGTACTCAAGGAGTCCGAGGTCAAGAGCTAAGCGGGTACGTTATAAACAGAGGGAAGAGACAAAGGCTTAGTCAGGCAATGGTGCGAGGTCAGAATATCAGGAACATAATGGATCAAAGCAAAGGGACTAGGCAAAATGGTGGTCAGAAAGAGGTTCAAGTTTGGGTGGCAAAAAGATCGACAAGCAAAGCAGAAGGCACAGAGAAGCAAACTACACAGAGCTGAAACTACATCTCGCAGATATCTGGAACTGACTGCCCAGCTATGTAGCTGGGCAATTACATGAGACAAGGAACACTTGAAGGCGGTCCTGCACCTCTCAGTCTCAAATTGAACGGTTGACTTGTTAATCAAAACACCAGCAACTCAGCACGCCCCTGCACCACACTGGACAAATGATCTGTCAAGTACTGACAGCTTCAGCATGCCTTTGCACCAGATTGGATGACTGAGCTGTCAATAAATGCATCCCAGACACACTGAAGGGTGGAGTCGTGACAGATTCAGATTTTTTTTTAAGCCATTTTACCTTTCTTTTCATGTGGTATTCCTCAATGTTCATCACATCAAATTCTTCAAAACAACACACTTGGTTGCGCAAAAGTACAAATGCTGTAGCTTTTTTTGTTAATTTTTAGTGGGAAAAGTAACATTTTCGGCTAAAATGTCACAAAATTTGCCCAAAAGTTGCAAGTGTATATAAAGTCACTCTAAGGCCTCATTCACATGTACAAAAACCTGTCGGAATGCTCACTCCGAGGAAAGAATCAAACGTGTGACCAGTTCCATGAACTGTCAGAGGTACAGAAGTTATCTGTGAAAAAAATGGATAACAATCACATGCGAAAAATTGATGTGTGAATGAGCCTTTTGGGAGATTGCTGTACATTTGTGCAATAATTTTCAACTTTTTTAAAAAGTCACAAACCATACATCAGCTGAAAATATCTGGAAGCCCCATACTCTAACTATAATAGCAAAACATATAAAAAAATCTTTCAAAACCTATAAAGTAGACTTTTAAACAGGCAAAAATTAAAAGAAGACTAACGAGCAAATGAAAAATATGCACAAAACACAAAAAATAGGTGTCAGACAAAAAATATGCGTAAATGCACCAAAGAATTTGGCCCTTAGTCTTTATTCTCTAAGAGCTGAACGGCCTGTTGTAGCTATGTAGTAGTACAGTAGAGAGCCACAGAAGAGTTGTCTCATTTTACAGAATGTGTTGTCATTTTGGTTACTGCTTAAGCAGAGCGCAGCAGCCAAGTCATCTCTACTATTGCGTTCTGCTGGGCTCTGCATAGATACTGCGGTAGTTAGCACCTATGCGATGCTAGTAGAAATGGCGCTTGACAGCCACTCAGTGAAGATTCTGTAGGGACTTGTCCTGCTCTCCTGGATCCTATTGATCGATGAGAGAATTGAAATTTTTTGCCCCATTACAATTTGGTTCCAGTGGCAACTTTCCCCACGCTGCACCCCAAAATACACCACTGACCCGACCTCAGAGCAATGTTTTTTTTATTCATGCGCCAGAGAAAGATAATATTTGGTTTTGCAGTAATATTCCCCAATAAGATGGGATCATTAGTGAGGAACACCCAATATATAGTCAGAGTGTCTCTTCTAAATTAATGAGATTGGTTATATGTAGTTATGAAACTGTATTTGATGTTTTTCTTTAGTTCCATATCATTGTCCGCTGTTGATAAGATTGCGTCATTCGGTTTCCCTACTAGGCAATCGTTCTGATCCAGTCAAAATGTATGTTTGAAAGCATCGTCTATTATCCCATTAAGATACTTTTTTGCACTAAAGCTCTTTTTTTAAAATTTGTGTTTCTTTTACGAAGTCGTAAATTGTTGTCCAATTTTTTCTTATTCTCTTGAACTGGCTATAAGGAATATTGGTAATCCATTTCAGATAGTGGCCACTGCTGAATTCAAGATAACTATTCACATAGACACTTTTAAAAAACGTCGAAGTCTGGATAATCTCTTGGTCTTCCTTGTATATATTTAGATCTAGAAATTCAATCCTTGATGGCAAGAAACTATGCAAAAATTCTAGAACCCCAGAGTTCTTAGCACAAAGGTTTCTGCTTTGTCAGGATTTCCTGTCCATATAATGAACAAGTCATCTATATATCTCCTATAATAGAGGATGTGGCCCACGGGCAGGGCGGGGAACAAGCAATGTGCAGGGAAATAGTCCCATGAATAAATTTGCGTAGCTGAATGCATAGAGTGTGCCTATCACACAGCCCCTCAATTGCCAATTAGCCATACTCTCAAAGAAAGCACGAATCTGATACTGTCAATCAAAAATGTTGCCTGGATTTCAGATAAAGATTGGTGTTGGTTCAGATAGTGTTGGATGGCTGCTAAACCTAACTTGTATTTAATGTTAGAGTATAGCGAGTGGACATCCCATGTCATAAAAGAATAGTGACAAGGTAATTTCAATCTCTTTAGCTCAGTAATATGATGATGAGCGGATTACCTTAGACATAAAGGTAACGGAAGAACATAAGTCTGTAAAACTAATCAATGTTTTGGGAAAGGTCTGCAGTGAGCAAGTTGATGCAGACATTATATGGCGGTCAGGGACGTTGGTGAGGCATCTGTGTACTTTGGGTAAAAATAAAAAAAATGGTAATTGGAAGTGTTTTATATATAGAAAATAGTTTTCTTTCTTCAGAAGCTTATTGAAATTTGCTGTCCCAAACAATGACATATGTTTATGGTAATAATGTGAAGAGGGATCTTCCTTTAGTCTAGAGTAATATTGCTCATCACTCAGGATTGTCAAACCTTCCTGCAGATAGGCGCCGTGATTCATGATAACCACACTCCTTCCCTTGTCGGTCGCCCTAATAATTATTTGTGAACTGCCTTTCAGCATCGCCATATCTTCTCGTTCCCCCTTACTGAGATTATCCCTCATTTGGATCTCAATTCTTTGAGTATCAAATGATGAAACATTTCTATATGAATGGCTCTGTGGTGAATCAGGTAAAATTGGGACGTAGGTCGAACATCAACATGTTGGATAAGAGATTGAGGACAAGACTGTCGGTGGAGGAATTAATTGACAAGTAACTGAACTCTGTTTTTCCTTTAATAGAAAGTGTCAGTTGAGGATCACTTTCCTGACAAAGTAATTAATATCCAAAATTAGATCAAAAGGATTTGGTTTGGCTATTGGGCAAAACGAGAATCCTTTATTCAATAATCAAACTTCATCTGTACTCAAGGGATGGTCTGATAATTAAAAATTCTAAATTTTTGTTCCTTTTGTGTCGGTTCACAGGCATATATTTTTTGGGAAGAGGATCCGATTCTAATTCCTCACCTGCAACCACTATATTGGCTTTTCTTTTTTGTAGCGGTTGGGATTGGGGATACTTATTGGTGGAAAAATGATGTGATTTTATTGGAGTTGATCTTGAGTCTAACAGAAAGGGAACTGGTTTGTGAAGGTGCTGCTTTATTCTCCAAATGGAAGGGTGGAATGGGTGAATGGGATGCCCTATGGTCTTGAGAACGATCCTTGGCTGACCCTTGAGCTAAACTAACGTCTGTCATAGTGAGTGTAATAAAGAGTTCTGAGGATGTGCCAATAGCTGAACCCAGGGACTCCTCGTTGTTATGGTAATCCAACCCTTCGGAAGATATGAGAGTTTCTGAATGGTTTCTTGTTGCACCTAATGTAGCTTTTTGCACCTTGTTCCCTAGAACTTGACTTCCGCTCTTGGAAGGTATTACCCCAGAAAGTGATGTATTGGGGAATGACTACTATTTACCCCATCCCTCCTGACTTTGGGATAGGGGGCTCTGATACTGATGTGACCAAGACTGAGCTTTAGAGTTTCAGTGGAAATTTTGGTAGAGTCATCGGTAAGGTCACAAGGAACCTCTGCTGATAGAGTGCGGTCAAAGGTCTCAGAGCTGCAACAGGGGGCATTGTGATTACAATTTGGATCTGTTGTATTTTTATGTATGCTATATTTATATATTCATTTTTTTGTTCCATATATCTGTTAAATATTTACTGCACGCATATGGTTTTAGAAATGTAATATTATGGTATCTTTGTCTGACCAACCTTGTTTTTAGCAATTGCACAACACAGGTGTTAACTAATCAATCATACTGAGAAACCTGTTTCATGACGCCATTTTAGAGTGTATATAACTACCAGGATACATTTTGTGTGTATATGCCTGAAGAGGGAGCTAGATCAGCTCTGAAACATGTAGCAAAAATAAAGTTTTGTATGGTAATTAGTGATGAGCGAATATACTCGTTACTCGAGATTTCCCGAGCACGCTTGGGTGTCCTCCGAGTATTTTTTAGTGCTCGGAGATTTAGTTTTCATCGCCGCAGCTGAATGATTTACATCTGTTAGCCAGCATAAGTACATGTGGGGATTTCCTAGCAACCAGGCAACCCCCACATGTACTTATGCTGGCTTACAGATGTAAATCATTCAGCTGCGGCGATGAAAACTACATCTCCGAACACTAAAAAATACTCGGAGGACACCCGAGCGTGCTCGGGGAATCTCAAGTAACGAGTATATTCACTCATCACTAACGGTAATCCGGCAGTGGTACCTATTGGTTCCATACCTTTGGTAGCGCTATCCAGAGTCCCCAATTATCTTACCGCTCGCTGTTCTTTCTGGATCCTTGTACAAGATCCAGTGGGTAGAGCAGCAGCCATCGGAGAGAACTTGTTAACCATTACCAGTGTTTTGCTTGAAGGCGCACAACTTACCCAGCACTCATGAGCACTCAGCCACCGAGTTTGGTGTTGTTCCATTTTTTTCTTTTTTCTTTCATTCTCTATGGGGCTGCTAAAAAAGTCTGTGCACTGCATGGCGGCCTCATATAGAATGAAAGGAGCAGGGTTTGAGCATGTGCACAACCCCTTCATTTTAAAGGGGATAAAGGTTCCTCTAGATTGAAGCTTGTTTTCACTGGGCAACTCCTTTAATTTTTCACACACAGATTTTTGGTAAATAAATGATGACCCAGTATAACTTGTTATGTGTTCTCTTTCACGTGAGGTTGTATTGACCTCATTTTATATCTTCAATGGACCAAACTTAAAAAAAATATCCTGAATATAACACAAATAGAATTATGTGGAAAATATTGTGTTCTTCACAATTCAGGGTACCGTGTTCTTATGAGATCTTTTTCCTGAAGGTATGTGGCCCTCAGATTCTTTATCACCATGCAATCTGAAAAGCCAATGTAGACTAAGAGTGGCCACCACTGGACACACACCATGATGCAGAAAGTGCTAGCAATTTGTCCCTCCAATTGTGTGGGTACTTATTGCTTAGGGAATGTCAGAGTTCATTTCTCCTTTCTGAGAAGGTTCTGAGCCCGAAGAATATTAATCTGGTGTTACTGCATTCCTGCTGCTCCAAGTTACTAGCACATGGTTCTCTTATAGAGATAGACCCTTGTATAAACCCACTTAGACTTGAATTGTAAAGGCCGCTAGTCCATAACAGGACTCTGGTTGTGTACGGTGATGGTGGTATACATGGTTTGTACCTACGTGTCTATGTCTGTAGGAAAGAATTTCAGTAGTGACCTAATAACTGCAAGGACCGATGGAGGTGTTGGACCAAGGTAAACAAGTGGCTACAGAATGGTTGGTAAATGTGGTCATTCCATGGGAACAGTGGCCACTGATGACTGAGGCCTCCCTCCTGGTTTGGTCCTGGAGCCCCCGGCTACTTGTTGAACATCTTTTCCCCGTTTTTTCCTTTTACACAAGACCCTGTGTCTCCTGTATTCTGCTGCTCTGTGTCCTGGTCTTCAGTCTTCTCTCTGTAGTGTGTTGTGTAGGATGTACTGTATACAATGGTAGTGCCCCCATCGCAGACTGAGCCCTAGAACAATTGTAATATATTTTGGTACCGGAGCTGACATTATGGCATCTGCTCTCTGTATATGGAGCCCCCTATACTTCCAGGTCTAGTTGTGGAATATTCAGAGTAGTAGTGATCACTCCCATCATTGTCACAGTGGTAAGATGAAATCCAGGAAAAACCACACAACACAATATATTTATAGAGAATTTTTTTTTTTATTGGAATAGCAATAAGCAACATTGTAATGAAAATATTACTGGCACTTTAAGAAATTAAACTATGGTCACAGTGACTCTCAGATTGGCCCCATGGAGACCACGGAACGAGCTGTAATCATTGGGGACCATCTGAGAGCCACTGGGACCCAAAGATCCAGAGGAAGGCAAAGGAACCCCCCCAAAGAGCTCTGCTTCAAGGGGGAAAAAAATTCCTTCCTGACCCCATTGCTGGCGATCGGATATTTCCCTGGATCTCGTGTCCTGCTGCATATTGCTGTATATAACATTGGGTTACGTCATGTGAATAGCGGCCAAATAGCTGTCAGCTGAGCAATCGTCCAATATGATAAAATCTGCGATGGAGGCTCCTAATAGGGCTTCCAACGAAGAGGTGAAATCAGCTAAATTTTTATAAGAGCTAGTGAGTGATAAAGGAGACAATGGCTGGTAGGTAATAAATCATTATCTGTCTTTACAGGAAGGTTTGTTTAACTACCGTATATAGGAGGTTACCATTGGTAGGAAAACCACAGAGCTTTACTTTCTCCCTGCTGCTCCAGATCTGGATCTTCAGCACTTCCTGTGGTCTATTTTGACAGGCTGCAGCGGTGATGGTTCAACTACAGCAGACATCATTGCTGCAGCCAATCACTGAGCTTAGAAGCTCTGCCGGCATGGGCCACGGAGCCAAGTGATTGGCTGCACAACTGCAGTCATGACGTCATCCCTAAAGCCAGTGACTAAAGATCAGAGGCAGCAGTGAAGAGCCAGAACTGGAGCGGCCGGAGGTAGGAAAGCTTCATGTGTTATTATCACATATTACGGTAAAACCCTTTTAACCCTATAGGGACCGACTGATTTTTTTTGTTTTTGCACTTCCGTTTTTTCTTCATAACGTTTTACATTTTCAGGAATGGGGCTGTGTGAGATCTTGTTGTTTGCACCAGAGCCAATGTTTATATTGATATTGTTTTGGGGTATATACAATGTTTTAATCACCTGTTTTTACATTTTTATCTCTTGTTGAAATGGCGGAAAGACTGTAGTTCTGGCATTTTATTTTATTTTCTAGCTAGGTTGTTTACTGATCTGACTAATTTATTTTATATTTTGGTAGATCTGACTTTTACAAATGCAGCAATATCACATATTTGTATTTTTTATATATATATTTCTACATTTTTAAATGGGGGAAAACGGGTGATTTCAACTTTTTATTTTTTTCATATTTTTTACTTTTCATTGTATTTGTTAGTCCCCTTAGGGGACTTGAACCTGCGATCATCTGATTATTTGTGCTACATCCAGCATTGCTATATATTTCAGAAATCACAATCTTCTATAAATAGCAGCCACAGGCAGCTTTCACAGGAGTACAGTGGTGACAGTCACAGGGATTCTCAGCGATCACGTCACAAGTGCGCTTATGATGGTGCGTCCCCCTGCCGGTGAGCATTAAATGCAGCTGTCACAGATTGACTACGGCATTTTACAGGTTAACGGCGGTGGGTGGATCTTCGCTCCACCCGCCGCTGATAGAGGCTTATGATTAGGGTTGAGCGAAACGGATCGTTCATTTTCATAAGTCGCCGACTTTTGGCAAAGTCGGCGTCTCATGAAACCGAGCCGATCCCTGTGTGGGGTCGGCCATGCGGTACGCGACTTTCGCGCCAAAGTCGCGTTTCAATGACGCTAAAAGCGCCATTTCTCAGCCAATGAAGGTGGACGCAGAGTGTGGGCAGCGTGATGACATAGATCTCAGTCTCCACCATCTTAGAGAAGGGCATTGCAGTGATTGGCTTGCTTTCTGCGGCGTCACAGGGGCTATAAAGGGGCGTTCCCGCCGACCGCCATCTTACTGCTGCTGATCTGAGCGTAGGGAGAGGTTGCTGCAGCTTCTTCAGAAGCAGGGATAGTGATAGGCAGGGTACATAAAGCTGCAAACCGCTTGTGCTGTAGCGATTTCCACTGTCCAATACCACCTTTTGTTTGCAGGACAGAGGAAGCTACATTTTTTTTTCCTCAGCGCTGTAGCTCATTGGGCTGCCCTAGAAGGCTCCCTGACCCTGATAGCTGCGTTGCTGTGCCTGTGTGTGTACGACGCTGTGCAAACCAACTGCTTTTTTCAAAGCACAAATCCTGTTTTTCCTTCCTTTCTGCACAGCTATCTTGTGTGTTTGTCCACACTTTTGTGTGCAGCAGTCCTTTTTACAGCTGCCTGCCATATTTTTCTGAGATAACTGCAGGGAGATAAATATTGGCAAGTCTGCCTCCGTGCCATTGCTGTGTGTGGCATCTCTCTCTCATTGTGTGGCACCGAAAACAGTGTGTAATACTTGGCCATTTTTTTTGGGGGGGGTACATTCTCCCTTTTCAAAAAAAAAAAAATTAGTGGGAGATAAATATTGGCAAGTCTGCCTCCGTGCCATTGCTGTGTGTGGCATCTCTCTCTCATTGTGTGGCACTGAAAACACTGTGTAATACTTGGCCATTTTTTTTTGGGGGGGGTACATTCTCCCTTTTCAAAAAAAAAAAAATTATTGAGAGATAAATATTGGCAAGTCTGCCTCCGTGCCATTGCTGTGTGTGGCATCTCTCTCTCATTGTGTGGCACCGAAAACACTGTGTAATACTTGGCCTTTTTTTTTTTTTTTTTTCTAAATTCTCCCTTTTCCCCCCAAAAAATGAGTGGGAGATAAATATTGGCAAGTCTGCCTCCGTGCCATTGCTGTATGTGGCATCTGTCTCTCATTGTGTGCCACCGAAAACCACTGTGTGATACTTGGCCATTTTTTTTTTTTTTAGGGTAAATTCTCCCAGAAAAAAAAAAAAAATTAGTGGGAGATTAAGATTGGCATTTCTGCTTGAGTGCTGGTCCTGTGTGTGCCATCTGTCTCAAATTTTGGGGGCACAGAAAACCTAGTGTGCAACATTGGGCCTGATTTTCCTTTCAGTGTCAGGCACCTATAAAGGTATATATAAATCCTACAGAAGTTTGAGTTCACCTGATAAGTTGTTTTACAGTAACAAATAGCATTACTTTGGTTACGTTTTGCAAACAATGAGGAAGTCTAGTGGAAGAGGTCGTGGCCGTGGGCGGTCATTGTCAGCTGGTAATGATGGTAGTGGTGGTGGAGCATCAGGTGGTCATGGTAAAAGCAGTACAGCACCTAAAAGCCCCGTCTCACATAGCGAGATCGCTGCTGAGTCACAAGTTTTGTGACGCAACAGCGACCTCAGTAGCGATCTCGCTATGTGTGACACGTACCAGCGATCAGGCCCCTGCTGTGAGATCGCTGGTCGTGTCGGAAAGGCCTGGACCTTTTTTTGGTCGTTGAGGTCCCGCTGACATCGCTGAATCGGTGTGTGTGACACCGATCCAGCGATGTCTTCACTGGTAACCAGGGTAAACATCGGGTTACTAAGCGCAGGGCCGCACTTAGTAACCCGATGTTTACCCTGGTTACCAGCGTAAATGTAAAAAAAAACCAAACACTACATACTCACCATCTGATGTCCGTCAGGTCCCTTGCCGTCTGCTTCCTGCTCTGACTGAGATCCGGAGTTACAGTGAGAGCACCGCACAGCAGTGACGTCACCGCTGCGCTCTGCTCTCACTGTACGGCCGGCACTGTCAGAGCAGGAAGCAGAACGCAAGGGACCTGACGGACATCAGATGGTGAGTATGTAGTGTTTGTTTTTTTTGGTAACCAGGGTAAACATCGGGTTACTAAGCGCGGCCCTGCGCTTAGTAACCCGATGTTTACCCTGGTTACCCGGGTGCTGCAGGGGGACTTCGGCATCGTTGAAGACAGTTTCAACGATGCCGAAGTCGTTCCCCTGATCGTTGGTCGCTGGAGAGAGCTGTCTGTGTGACAGCTCCCCAGCGACCACACAACGACTTACCAACGATCACGGCCAGGTCGTATCGCTGGTCGTGATCGTTGGTAAATCGCTATGTGAGACGGGGCCTTAAGTCTCGAGTTGTTGAGCCAGGTTCATTGTCTGGCTACACAAGGCCTCGAACGCTCTCTTTTCTGGGAGTAGGAAAACCATTTTTGAAGCCGGAGCCGCAGGAACAAGTATTGGCTTTCATTGCTGACTCTGTCTCTAGCTCTTTCGCCTCCTCCTCGGAAAGTGCCAAATGTCAGAGCAGTGCATCGTCAGTGGATGCTCCCGGTCAGGGACAAGTCGCTTCCTTGTCTTCTTCACCCAGAACAAGAGAGAAGGATGCGTCAGGAGACACAACGGGTTACTCCATGGAGCTCTTTACACATACCGTTCCTGGGTTAGACAGTGAAACAGTTAACAGGCCATGTCCATTAGAAGTTGAATCGGACATGGAGTGCACAGATGCACAGCCACAGCCAGATTACTATGCTGTTCCTTTGACTCAGACCAGAACATTGCCCTCGCAGTGTACTGAGGCAGAATCAAACCCAGCGGAGACTATGGTGCCCCGTCACGGACGCTATACCACCGGCTTACACGGTGACACAGACGAAATCACACACGACATAGAAGAGGAGGTCATAGATGACCCAGTTGTGGACCCCGATTGGCAGCCATTGGGGGAACAGGGTGCAGGCGGAAGTAGTTCTGAAGCGGAGGAGGAGGAGCCGCAGCAGGCATCAACATCACAACAGGTTCCATCTACCGAGCCCGTATCTGGCCAAAAACGCGTGGCAAAACCAAAACCAGTTGGAGGACAGCGTGGCCATCCGGTTAAAGAAGCTCAGTCTGCAATGCCTGAAAAGGTATCCGATAGTAGAAAGAGTGCAGTCTGGCATTTTTTTAAACAACATCCAAATGATCAGCGCAAAGTCATCTGTCAAAAATGTTCAACAACCTTAAGCAGAGGTCAGAATCTTAAAAGTCTAAATACAAGTTGCATGCATAGACATTTATCCACCATGCATTTGCAAGCCTGGACTAACTACCAAACGTCCATAAAGGTTGCAGCACCCTCGGCCCATGAAGCTAGTCAGCAACGCTACATCCCTTCCCTCCCTGTAAGCCGACCATTTCCCACACCACCTGCAGTATCTGTGCAGCTTTCGTCGCCAGGCCAAAGCAGTCAGGGAATCACCAGGTTTGCAGTAGGAAACACTGCATGTAGGGCACCGGCAAGAATACCATCTCCAACCCTCTCTCACTCACCCATGTCCACCGGCACCACCGCTAGTTCCACGATCTCCAGCTCTCCAGTCCAGCTCACCCTACATGAGACTCTTGTTAGGAAAAGGAAGTACTCATCCTCGCATCCGCGTACACAGGGTTTGAACGCCCACATTGCTAGACTAATCTCATTAGAGATGATGCCCTACCGGTTAGTTGAAAGCGAAGCTTTCAAAGCGCTGATGGACTACGCTGTACCACGCTACGAGCTACCCAGTCGGCACTTCTTTTCTAGAAAAGCCATCCCAGCCCTCCAACAGCATGTTAAAGACCGCATCGTCCATGCACTCAGGCAGTCTGTGACTACAAAGGTGCACCTGACAACAGATGCATGGACCAGTAGGCATGGCCAGGGACGTTACGTGTCCATCACGGCACACTGGGTGAATGTGGTGGATGCAGGGTCCACAGGGGACAGCAATATTGGGACAGTTTTGCCTAGTCCACGGTCAAGGAAAGAGTTGGCTGTAGGCGTTCGCCCCCCCTCCTCCTCTTCCTCCTCCTCATGCAGAAGCGAGAGCTCGTCCACACACCGCAGTCGCACATCCACTCCATCCACAGCTGCCACTGTTGCACACCAGGTGTGCCATTATGGGACAGCTAGTGGCAAGCGTCAGCAGGCTGTATTGGCAATGAAGTGTTTGGGCGACAACAGACACACCGCGGAAGTTCTGTCTGAGTTCTTGCAGAATGAAACTCAGTCATGGCTGGGCACTGTACATCTTGAGGCAGGCAAGGTTGTGAGTGATAACGGAAGGAATTTCATGGCTGCCATAGCCCTTTCCCAACTGAAACACATTCCTTGCCTGGCTCACACCTTAAACCTGGTGGTGCAGTGCTTCCTGAAAAGATATCCGGGGTTACCCGACCTGCTCCTCAAAGTGCGCAGACTTTGCTCGCATATCCGCCGTTCGCCCGTACACTCCAGCCGTATACAGAACTATCAGCGGTCTTTGAACCTTCCCCAGCATCGCCTAATCATCGACATTTCAACAAGGTGGAACTCCACACTGCACATGCTTCAGAGACTGTGCGAACAGAGGCGTGCTGTTATGTTTTTGTGGGAGGATACACATACACGGGCAGGCAGTTGGATGGCAGACATGGAGTTGTCAGGTGTGCAGTGGTCGAAGCTACAAGACCTGTGTCAAGTCCTTCAGTGTTTTGAGGAATGCACACGGCTGGTTAGTGCAGACAACGCCATAATAAGCATGAGCATCCCCCTAATGCGTCTGCTGATGCAAAGTTTGATGCACATAAAGGAGCAGGCGTCTGCAGCCGAGGAAGAGGAAAGCCTTGATGACAGTCAGCCATTGTCTGGTCAGGGACGTGTAGAGGACGCGGTAGCGGGCGAAGAGGAGGAGGAGGACGAGGAGGATGATGGGGATGAGTCCTTTTTTAATGAGGAAGCTTCTCCTGGGCCAACAGAAATTAGTGGCGTTGCAAGGCCGGGTTCTGTTTTTTTAAGGGAGACAAGTGACGTAGATTTGCCTGTAACTGCCCCTCAAACCAGCACAACCGCAGATTTTCCAACAGGAACTTTGGCCCACATGGCGGATTATGCCTTACGTATCCTCAAAAAGGACCCACGCATTACTAAAATGATGAGCGATGACGATTACTGGTTGGCCTGCATCCTTGACCCTCGCTATAAAGGCAAATTGCAAAATATTATGCCACATGAGAACCTCGAACAAATATTAGCAACCAAACAAGCTACTCTTGTAGACCGTTTGATTCAGGCATTCCCAGCACACAGCGCCGGTGATGGTTCTCACACAAGCTGCAGGGGGCTACATGGCAGAGGTGTTAGAGGTGCACAGATCAGAAGTGGCGTTGGACAGAGGGGTTTTCTGACCAGGTTGTGGAGTGATTTCACAATGACCGCAGACAGGACAGGTACTGCAGCATCTATTCAAAGTGACAGGAGACAACATTTGTCCAGTATGGTTACTAACTATTTTTCTTCCCTTATCGATGTTCTCCCTCAACCGTCATTCCCATTTGATTACTGGGCATCAAAATTAGACACCTGGCCTGAATTCGCAGAATATGCGTTGCAGGAGCTTGCTTGCCCTGCAGCTAGTGTGCTATCAGAAAGAGTATTCAGTGCTGCTGGTTCAATATTAACCGAAAAAAGGACTCGTCTGGCTACCCAAAATGTGGATGATCTCACCTTCATTAAAATGAACCACTCCTGGATTTCAAATTATTTTGCCCCACCTTTCCCGGCTGACACCTAGCTTTCCTATAAAAAGGTCTTGCTTGTGGACTGGTCTTACTGAGTGTTCCAATCTGTTAATTTGCAGCAGCTGTTTGTCCAGCATACGACATGTTTACACCTCCCCCAATGGGAAAAATCCCCCCACGGGGCCGTTGTCTCGCCACTTGGCGCAAGCACCCGTTACAGTGCTGATTGTCTGAAGAGGCGGGTGTGCCCGCTTTTGGTCGACGGCATTGCCACTGGGTCCCTCATAGTACAATGTAGTGTCTCTGGCGGTGGTGGTGCGCACCCAACGTCAGACACACCGTTGTAACATGAGGGGCCCTGGGGCGGTACCGCCGGCCACAAGAGAGTTCCCCCCCCCAGCTCAAACTGTGCTCTACCACGTGCAAAATTATCTCGCACAGCTCCACCAATGTTTAGTCTATGCACTGACATCATTCAATGCCTGGCACTGACAAACAATACCAATTTGTTGACATCTATGATGATAGTTACAGTAGTCTGGGTCAGTGTCCTATATTGACACCAGTAAATACTAATTTACTGCCAAATTACTTTGTCATAAACTCTGCAGATGAGCCCACCCCTGTACCTAAGCATGCCACCCTTTTTTTACTTATAGTTGTTTTGCGAGACATTAACATCTATTTATTTTTTTGGAGTACTAACTGTGTCAGACACTCCTTGCAATACTCCTCCACTGACCACAATGCTGCCTGGAGTGCCTGCCTGTGTATCCATGTAACCGATTTCAAACTGCCATGACTGCCTACTGTTTGTTATTTTAGGCCTTAGTGAGCCTGTCTGCGGCCCCTACTTGCAATACTCCTCCACTGACCACAATGCTGCCTGCCTGTGTATCCATGTAACCGATATAAAACTGCCATGAGCCTATTGTTTGTTATTTTAGGCCTTTGATAGCCTGTCTGCGGTCCCTACTTGCATTACTCCTCCACTGACCACAATGCTGCCTGGAGTGCCTGTCTGTGTATCCATGTAACCAATTTCAAACTGCCATGACTGCCTACTGTGTTATGACCCCAATGGCAGAGGGTCTCAGGAATAATGCTAAGTCAGTAAATACAGAAAACCAGCTCATAGGGCAGTGGTAACTGGGCTGACCATATAACTAATCCTAGCACCACAAATACCAGCAGCCGGGGAACGTTCCTACGTTGATCCTAGACGTCTCGCGCCAGCCGGAGAGCTAACTAACCCTAGAAGGGAAAAGAAAGACCTTTCTTGCCTCCAGAGGAAATACCCCAAAAAGTTGGATAGAAGCCCCCACAAATAATAACGGTGAGGTAAGAGGAAAAGACAAACATAAGAATGAGCTAGGAATTTAGCAAAGAGAGGCCCACTAGCTAATAGCAGAATATAGAAAGATAACTTATATGGTCAGCAAAAAATCCTATCAAAAATATCCACACTGGAAATTCAAGAACCCCCGAACCGTCTAACGGCCCGGGGGGAGAACACCAGCCCCCTAGAGCTTCCAGCAAGGTCAGGAATCAAATTTAGTACAAGCTGGACAAAAATGATAGCAAACAAATAACCCAAAAAACAAAGAAGCAAGACTTAGCTTAATTTAACACGAACCAGGACCAGCAAACAGGAGCAAACAGAATGTGTCTGATAACACCGATGCCAGGCACTGGACTAAGGTTCCAGGAGGTTTATATAGCAACACCCCTGAAGTAACGACCCAGCTGGGTGCAGACAGAGGGAAGGAAATCCCAGAGTCATATCACTAGTAACCACTAGAGGGAGCCAAAAAAGTCTAATACACAACAGTACCCCCCCCTTAAGGAGGGGTCACCGAACCCTCACCAAGACCACCAGGGCGATCAGGATGAGCAGCGTGAAAGGCACGAACCAAATCGGCCGCATGCACATCAGAGGCAACCACCCAGGAATTATCCTCCTGACCATAACCCTTCCACTTGACCAAATACTGAAGCCTCCGCCTGGAGAGACGAGAATCCAAGATCTTCTCCACCACGTACTCCAACTCGCCCTCAACCAACACCGGAGCAGGAGGCTCAGCAGAAGGAACCACAGGCACAACGTAGCGTCGTAACAAAGACCTATGGAACACGTTGTGAATGGCAAACGAAACCGGAAGATCCAAGCAAAAGGACACAGGATTAAGGATTTCCAATATCTTGTAAGGACCGATGAAGCGAGGCTTAAATTTAGGAGAGGAGACCTTCATAGGAACAAATCGAGAAGACAGCCACACCAAATCCCCAACACGAAGTCGGGGACCCACACCGCGGCGGCGGTTGGCAAAACGCTGAGCCTTCTCCTGTGACAACTTCAAGTTGTCCACCACATGATTCCAGATCTGCTGCAACCTATCCACCACAGAATCTACTCCAGGACAGTCAGAAGGCTCCACATGTCCCGAGGAAAAACGAGGATGGAAACCAGAGTTGCAGAAAAATGGCGAAACCAAAGTAGCGGAACTAGCCCGATTATTTAGGGCAAACTCAGCCAACGGCAAGAAGGTCACCCAATCATCCTGATCTGCCGAAACAAAACACCTCAAGTAAGCTTCCAGAGTCTGATTAGTTCGCACAGTTTGTCCATTAGTCTGAGGATGAAAGGCAGACGAGAACGATAAATCAATGCCCATCCTAGCACAAAAGGATCGCCAGAACCTGGAAACAAACTGGGATCCTCTGTCAGACACAATATTCTCAGGAATGCCGTGTAAACGAACCACATTCTGAAGGAACACAGGAACCAGATCGGAAGAGGAAGGCAGCTTAGGCAAAGGCACCAAATGGACCATTTTTGAAAAGCGATCACATACCACCCAGATGACAGACATACCCCGAGACACCGGGAGATCAGAAATGAAATCCATGGAAATATGTGTCCAAGGCCTCTTCGGGACAGGCAAGGGCAAGAGCAACCCGCTGGCACGGGAACAGCAAGGCTTAGCTCGAGCACAAGTCCCACAGGACTGCACAAATGACCGTACATCCCGTGACAAGGAAGGCCACCAAAATGACCTAGCCACCAGATCTCTGGTGCCAAAAATTCCCGGATGACCTGCCAACACCGAGGAATGAACCTCGGAAATGACTCTGCTGGTCCACTTATCAGGAACAAACAGTCTGTCAGGTGGACAAGAGTCAGGTCTACCAGCTTGAAATCTCTGCAACACACGTCGCAAATCAGGAGAAATGGCTGACAAAATAACTCCTTCTTTAAGAATACCAACAGGTTCTGTGACTCCAGGAGAGTCAGGCACAAAGCTCCTTGAAAGAGCATCAGCTTTCACATTCTTTGAACCTGGTAAATACGAGACCACAAAGTCAAAACGGGAGAAAAACAATGACCAGCGGGCCTGTCTAGGATTCAAGCGTTTAGCAGACTCGAGATACATCAAATTTTTGTGATCAGTCAAGACCACCACACGATGCTTAGCACCCTCGAGCCAATGACGCCACTCCTCAAATGCCCACTTCATGGCCAGTAATTCCCGATTGCCCACATCATAATTCCGCTCAGCAGGCGAAAATTCCTAGAGAAGAAAGCACATGGTCTCATTACCGAGCAACCAGGGCCTCTCTGCGACAAAACGGCCCCTGCCCCAATCTCAGAAGCATCCACCTCGACCTGAAAGGGAAGTGAGACATCAGGCTGGCACAAAACAGGCGCCGAAGTAAACCGGCGCTTCAACTCCTGGAACGCCTCCACGACTGCAGGAGCCCAGTTAGCAACATCAGAACCTTTCTTGGTCATATCCGTCAAAGGTTTAACAACGCTAGAAAAATTAGCGATAAAACGACGGTAGAAGTTAGCAAAACCCAAGAACTTCTGAAGACTCTTAACTGACGTGGGTTGAGTCCACTCATGAATAGCTCGGACCTTGACTGGGTCCATCTCCACAGCAGAAGGGGAAAAAATAAACCCCAAAAAGGGAACTTTCTGTACTCCAAAGAGACACTTTGAGCCTTTAACAAACAAGGCATTCTCACGCAAAACCTGAAACACCATCCTGACCTGCTCCACATGTGAGTCCCAATCTTCAGAGAAAACCAGAATATCGTCCAGATAAACAATCATAAATTTATACAGATACTTCCGGAAAATATCATGCATAAAGGACTGAAATACCGAGGGAGCATTAGAAAGCCCAAAAGGCATCACCAAGTACTCAAAATGACCTTCGGGCGTATTAAATGCAGTCTTCCATTCATCACCTTGCTTAATGCGCACAAGGTTGTATGCACCACGAAGATCTATCTTGGTGAACCACTTGGCACCCTTAATCCGGGCAAACAAGTCCGACAAGAGAGGCAAAGGATACTGAAATTTTACAGTGATTTTATTCAGTAGCCGATAGTCAATACAAGGTCTCAAAGATCCGTCCTTCTTAGCCACAAAAAAGAATCCCGCACCAAGAGGGGAAGAGGATGGACGGATATGCCCCTTCTCCAGAGACTCCTTGATATATGAACGCATTGCGGCATGCTCAGGTACTGACAGATTAAATAATCTTCCCTTAGGAAATTTACTACCTGGAATCAAATCTATGGCGCAGTCACAGTCCCTATGAGGAGGCAGAGCACTGGATCTGGACTCGCTGAATACATCCTGATAATCAGACAAATACTCAGGAACTTCCGAAGGAGTAGAGGAAGCAATAGACACCGGCGGGGAATCAGCATGAATTCCCTGACAGCCCCAACTTGACACAGACATTGCCTTCCAATCCAGGACTGGATTGTGGGTCTGTAACCATGGCAGACCCAAAACGACCAAATCATGCATTTTATGCAGAACAAGAAAACGAATCACCTCCCGATGTTCAGGAGTCATGCACATGGTCACCTGCATCCAAAACTGCGGTTTATTTTCCGCCAATGGCGTAGCATCAATACCTCTAAGAGGAATAGGATTTACTAACGGTTCAAGAACAAAACCACAGCGCTTGGCAAATGACAGATCCATAAGACTCAGGGCGGCACCTGAATCCACAAACGCCATAACAGGGTAAGAAGACAAAGAGCAAATTAAAGTCACAGACAAAATAAATTTAGGTTGCAAATTACCAATGGCGACAGGACTAACAACCCTTGTTAGGCGTTTAGAGCATGCTGATATAACATGTGTAGAATCACCACAGTAAAAACACAACCCATTCTGACGTCTATGATTTTTCCGTTCATTTCTAGTCTGAATTCTATCACATTGCATTAAATCAGGTGTTTGTTCAGACAACACCACCAGAGGATTAGCGGTTTTGCGCTCCCGCAAACGCCGGTCAATTTGAATAGCAAGCGCCATAGAATCATTCAGACTTGTAGGAATGGGGAAACCCACCATCACATTCTTAATGGCTTCAGAAAGGCCATTTCTGAAATTTGCGGCCAGAGCACACTCATTCCACTGAGTAAGCACGGACCATTTCCGAAATTTTTGGCAATACACTTCAGCTTCATCCTGACCCTGAGAAATAGCCAGCAAGGCTTTTTCTGCCTGAATTTCAAGATTGGGTTCCTCGTAAAGCAATCCGAGTGCCAGAAAAAACGCATCAATATTCGCCAATGCCGGATCTCCTGGCGCTAGCGAGAAAGCCCAATCCTGAGGGTTGCCCCGTAAAAAAGAAATAACAATTTTAACTTGCTGAGCAGAATCTCCAGATGAACGGGGTCTCAGAGAAAGAAACAATTTACAATTATTCTTGAAATTCCTAAACCTAAATCGATCTCCAGAAAACAATTCCGGAATAGGTATTTTAGGTTCAGACATAGGACTACTGGTAACAAAATCTTGTATACCCTGCACACGAGCTGCCAGCTGGTCAACACTTGTAATCAAGGTCTGCACATTCATGTCTGCAGCAAGCACACGCCACTCAAAGGTAAAGGGGAGGAAGAGAAGGAAGGAAAAAAAAACCCCTCAGAATTTCCTTTCTTATTATCCCACTTCTGCAATGCTTTAAACATACTGGCATACTGTTATGACCCCAATGGCAGAGGGTCTCAGGAATAATGCTAAGTCAGTAAATACAGAAAACCAGCTCATAGGGCAGTGGTAACTGGGCTGACCATATAACTAATCCTAGCACCACAAATACCAGCAGCCGGGGAACGTTCCTACGTTGATCCTAGACGTCTCGCGCCAGCCGGAGAGCTAACTACCCCTAGAAGGGAAAAGAAAGACCTTTCTTGCCTCCAGAGGAAATACCCCAAAAAGTTGGATAGAAGCCCCCCACAAATAATAACGGAGAGGTAAGAGGAAAAGACAAACATAAGAATGAGCTAGGAATTTAGCAAAGAGAGGCCCACTAGCTAATAGCAGAATATAGAAAGATAACTTATATGGTCAGCAAAAAATCCTATCAAAAATATCCACACTGGAAATTCAAGAACCCCCGAACCGTCTAACGGCCCGGGGGGAGAACACCAGCCCCCTAGAGCTTCCAGCAAGGTCAGGAATGAAATTTAGTACAAGCTGGACAAAAATGATAGCAAACAAATAACCCAAAAAACAAAGAAGCAAGACTTAGCTTAATTTAACACGAACCAGGACCAGCAAACAGGAGCAAACAGAATGTGTCTGATAACACCGATGCCAGGCACTGGACTAAGGTTCCAGGAGGTTTATATAGCAACACCCCTGAAGTAACGACCCAGCTGGGTGCAGACAGAGGGAAGGAAATCCCAGAGTCATATCACTAGTAACCACTAGAGGGAGCCAAAAAAGTCTAATACACAACACTACTGTTTGTTATTTTAGGCCTTTGGGAGCCTGTCTGCGGCCCCTACTTGCAATACTCCTCCACTGTCCAGTGACCACAATGCTGCCTGGAGTGCCTGCCTGTGTATCCATGTAACCGATGTAAAACTGCCATGACTGCCTACTGTTTGTTATTTTAGGCCTTTGTGAGCCTGTCTGCGGCCCCTACTTGCAATACTCCTCCACTGACCACAATGCTGCCTGGAGTGCCTGCCTGTGTATCCATGTAACCGATGTAAAACTGCCATGACTGCCTACTGTTTGTTATTTTAGGCCTTTGTGAGCCTGTCTGCGGCCCCTACTTGCAATACTCCTCCACTGACCACACCAATGCTGCCCGTGTACCCCTGGAACCTATTTAAAAGTTCATAGAGCCTAGTTATATATTTTATTTACTATTAATAAGGCCATGATGGACTACGCTGTACCACGCTACAAGCTAACCAGTCGACACTTCTTTTGCGAGAAAAGCCATCCCAACCCTCCACCAGCATGTAAAAGACCGCATTGTCCATGCACTCTGGCAATCTGTGAGTACAAAGGTGCACCTGACAACAGACGCATGGACCTGTAGGCATGGCCACGGAAGATTACGTGTCCATTACGGCGCAATGGGTTAATGTATTGGATGCATGGTCCACAGGGGACAGCCTACTAAGTCTGTCTACAGTCCCTAATTCAAATTGTCCTCCACTGTCTAAATCGGAGCTTCCACCTTCTGGCTTTCGGCCTATAGTATCAGAAATTAAACTGCATTTGACCTTCAACTTTGGTTACGGCCTACTAACTGTGTCTGCCCCTGCCTGGTGTTTGCCCGCAACTGAATAAAGCTGAGCTTCATCCTTCTGGCTCTCATTAAGTGCTGTGTTTTCAAAAATTGGTAGTTAGGGCCTACTAACGGTGTCTGCCCCTCCCTGGTGTTTGCCCGCAAGTGAATAAAGCTGAGCTTCATCCTTCTGGCTCTCATTAAGTGCTGTGTTTTCAAAAATTGGTGGTTAGGGCCTACTAACGGTGTCTGCCCCTCCCTGGTGTTTGTCCTCAACTGAATAAAGCTGAGCTTCATCCTTCTGGCTCTCATTAAGTGCTGTGTTTTCAAAAATTGGTGGTTAGGGCCTACTAACGGTGTCTGCCCCTCCCTGGTGTTTTTCCTCAACTGAATAAAGCTGAGCTTCAACCTTCTGGCTTTCGGCCTATAGTATCAGAAATTAAACTGCATTTGACCTTCAACTTTGGTTACGGCCTACTAACGGTGTCTGCCCCTGCCTGGTGTTTTTCCTCAACTGAATAAAGCTGAGCTTCAACCTTCTCGCTCTCATTAAGTGCTGTTATTTTAAAAATTGGTGGTTAGGGCCTACTAACGGTGTCTGCCCCTCCCTGGTGTTTGCCCGCAACTGAATAAAGCTGAGCTTCATCCTTCTGGCTCTCATTAAGTGCTGGGTTTTCAAAAATTGGTGGTTAGGGCCTACTAACGGTGTCTGCCCCTCCCTGGTGTTTTTCCTCAACTGAATAAAGCTGAGCTTCAACCTTCTGGCTTTCGGCCTTTAGTATCAGAAATTAAACTGCATTTGGCCTTCAACTTTGGTTACGGCCTACTAACGGTGTCTGCCCCTGCCTGGTGTTTTTCCTCAACTGAATAAAGCTGAGCTTCAACCTTCTGGCTCTCAATAAGTGCTGTTATTTTAAAAATTGGTGGTTAGGGCCTACTAACGGTGTCTGCCCCTCCCTGGTGTTTGCCCTCAACTGAATAAAGCTGAGCTTCAACCTTCTGGCTTTGGGCCTATAGTATCAGATATTAAACTGCATTTGGCCTACTAGTGTGGTTGGGCCCTTAAAACAGTGTCTGCTGCTCCTGGGTTTGCTACTCCACTGAACAAAGCAATGCCGCCTGTTTAGTCCTGTCCTGTTACCAATTTTGAACTGCATTTAGCCTACTTTATTCTTTGGCCCTATATCTGTTTCCTCCTCATCCTGCCCATTGCCCAGCCACTGCTAGATGAGTCTGCTGGTACTTTGACCTAGACCACTACATTCCCCTTGCACTCTACACAGCCAGAATCTGACCCTGCTGAAAGTAAGGTTCCCCTTCCCGCATGTTATACCACCTTACACAGGGACAAAGAGGAAGGTGCAGATGAAAGTGCAGGTTCCTTCATCAGGTGGGGGGGGGGCATACTCGTTGGCGACGTCACTGGCACAGGGCCCCTCAGAGTACGCAAAAGTGTCGCTGCTGGTGGGAGGCGCCCCCGCCGTGCAAACACACCGCTGTACTTTGAGGGGCCCTGTGCCAGTGCCAATGCGAACAAGTGTGCCCCCCTGCTTGCTCAGGATCACAGCACTTGCAACGTTGAAATACTTTCCTCTCCCTGCTCCACCGCCGTGACGTAGTCCACGATTCCTGGGCCCACTAAAACCTTGAACCAGCCCTACCCCCCACAAATTTGCCAAATGACCCCCAAGTTCCATTGAACAACTATTATTATAAAGTTAATTAAGATTGACAAGCTTCAGAAACAAGAATGGATGTTTTTGGCATTAAAATGGGCACTGTAGGTGTTTTCCTGGCCTCCACTCACTGCCGACTATGCTTCCCCATTGACTTGCATTGGGTTTCGTGTTTCGGTCGATCCCCGACTTTTAGCGATAATCGGCCGACTGCACTCGACTCGACTCTGGACAAAGTCGGGTTTCACAAAACCCGACTCGATCTTAAAAAAATGAAAGTCGCTCAACCCTACTTATGATGGCTGAATAACACAGCCATCATCTGCCGATAAAGATGGGGTTCGGCGTGCGAGCCTGCGTGAAAGGTGGGGAACCGTCTTATGGCGGACATAGTCCAGCATAAGATGGGGGATAAGATGCATTTCTTAGATAAAGCGTGACTGTCACTCACTGTATTTTCTAGACCATATGACGCACTTTTTAAGAACAAAATTCTTGCTAAATATTGTGTGCGTCTTATAGACCAGAGGCAGCAGCCGATCATGTATGCTTACCATATATCTGCTACTGCCGCAACAGATTTCAGCTGATCATGGGGATGCCAGGTGTTGGATCCCACCGATCTCATACTGATCATCTATCTTACAGCTAGGTCATAAATTCATGTCCCAAATAACCCCTTTAAGGGAAATGGGAATGAAGTCACCACCAAGATGGTGGGAGATTATGGGCCTGAAATGAAGTGACCGGTTACCTTTAATACATACATGAACACTCACACACATATACACAGAAACGCAGACGCATGCACACTTACCTCAACACACAACATACACACAGACACACACACACAGCACACATACTCACAGAACACACAACATACAGAGACACAAAAAACATATAAAATACATACATGCACACACAACTTACAACATACAGACACACAAAACAAACAACATATATACATATACGCGCAAACATGCACACTCACCTCAACACACAACATACACACAGACACACACAACATACCATACATACATAAGTACACACAACACACATACATAAACACAACACAAAACATACACAGAGACACACACAACATACATACATACACACACTCACCTCAGCACATAAACATAAGCGCACACACCCCTTCAGTGCGGCAATGCTGGGCACACAAACACACACCCCATTAGTGCAGGGACACAGACCATCACACAGCCACCCCTTTATTTCTGGGGTCACACACACATCCCTTTTTTATTGCTGGGGTCACACAAACACACATACACACACCCCTTCAGTGCTGCAGTGCTGGGCACACAAACACACACCCCATTAGTGCAGGGACACACAAACCATCACACAGCCAGCCCTTTATTTCTGGGGTCACACACACACACACATCCCTTTTTTATTGCTGGGGTCACACAAACACACACACACACACACACACCCCTTCAGTGCAGGGGCCACACACAAAGCCCTTTACTGCTGCATTTCAGGGGACATGTACACTTCAACAAACACATACAAACATATACTGTATACATGTACTGTATACTCACCTCAGCACACACACACACCTCAGCACACACACACAAACACACGCGCACACACTCCTTCAGTGCTGCAGTCCTGAGCACACAAACACACACCCCATTATCGCAGTGACACACAGACCATCACACAGCCACCCCTTTTTTTCTGGGGTCACACATACACATCCCTTTTTTATTGCTGGGGTCACACATACACACACCCCTTCAGTGCAGGGGCCATACACACAGCCCTTCACTGCTGCATTTCAGGGGACATGTACACCTCAACACACACATACAAACATATACATGTATACTCAGCTCAACACGCGCGCGCGCACACACACACACACCTCAACACAGACATACAAACATATACATATATACTCAGCTCAACACACACACACACCTCAACACACACACACAAACACGCGCACACACAGCCCTTCACTGCTGCATTTCAGGGGACATGTACACCTCAACAAACACATACAAACATATACATGTATACACAGCTCAACACACTCACCTCATCACACACACACATAACTACACACACTCATGAACACACGCGCACACACCACTTTAGTGCTGCAGTGCTGGGCACACAAACACACACCCCATTAGTGCAGGGACACACAAAGCATCACACAGCCACCACTTTATTTCTGGGGGTCACATACACATCCCTTTTTTATTGCTGGGGTCATACAAACCCACATACACACACCCCTTCAGTGCAGGGGCCACACACACAGCCCTTCACTGCTGCATTTCAGGGGACATGTACACCTCAACACACACATACAAACATATACAATGTATACTCACATCAACACACACACATAAATACAGGGACACACACCCCTTCACTGCTGCAGTGTTGAAGACACAAACACACACACACCCAATTAGTGTAGGGACGCACAAACTGTCACACAGCCACCCCTTTATTGCTGGGTCACACATACACAACCTTTAAATGCTGGGGACAAACGCACAGCTCTTTAATGGTGCAATTCAGGGGACGTGTACATATGTGCACACACAGACACACACACAGACACATACACACCCACTTACCTTCTATGCTGGACCCCAAAAAGTCTTCTCACTTGATACTTACAGGTCCTTGGATACTCAACAACTTCAGAGCAGCCTGGGGAAGGTCAGGAAGAAAAAAAATGCAGCTAATATTCATCTAGAGAAATCCTGGTGATGATGAGGATGCCGTCCATACAGCGCACACTGCAGATCTCTTCCTGGCCCCGCTGTGCTGTCTGTGCTGTGCAGAATGCTGTGCAGCGACTCCTCCTCCCTCTCCGATGTGACCCGATCCTCAGCGTTCAGTGAAGAGCTACCTACCTGGACTCGTCCTCTTCAGGCTGTGACACAAGATGGCTCAGGATCAGAACTTTGCACATTCTATAGCAATTGTGATGTCATGTGAGGTCTGTGATGTCCAGTACTCTGATGTCATGCGCCTTGTGATGTCATCAGAACTGACACGGCTGTTTTATGTATGAAGTTTACAACTTCAACAAATAAATTAATTGGGTTATAATTTGTGACACCTATAAAAATGAACCTTTATTTTAGTCCATATCACCTACTGCTCTATGAGTTAGAGGAAAACATGAGGTTCCATATTGCATTCGCTGATCACAATGAACGGCAAGTTCCAAGTCTCTCCCTGATCCGACAGAAACAAAATAACTGACAACAGAGAATAATAGCATTTGCAGTTACATTTATGTTAGGAAAACCATTTTTTTCTCCGAACTAATGGCAAAGCTACAGAAAAACAGAGCCGCATGGAGTTGTTCTAACTGCTCCACCCCTGTATATATTGTATTAGAACATATAGATGGTCATACAGTAATGAAAAAAATAAGTGCTTTACAATTTGAATTTTAGATATACAGTATATCACAAAAATGAGTACACCCCTTACATTTTTGAAAATATATTATTATATCTTTACATGGGACAACATTGAAGATCTGACATGTTGTAAAGTGGTCAGTGTACAGCTTGTATAACAGTGTAAATTTGTTGTGCCCTCTAAAAACCTCGACATATAGCCATTAATGTCTAAACCACTGGTAGCAAAAGTGAGTACACCCCTAAGTGAAAATGGCCAAATTGTGCCCAAAGTGTCAATATTTTGTGTGATCACCATTATTTTCAAGCACTTCCTTAACTCTCTTGGGCATGGAATTCACTAGAGCTTCATAGATTGCAACTGGAATCCTCTTCCATTCTTCCATGACTACATCACAGAGCTGTTTGATGTTAGAGACCTTGTGCTCCTCCACCTTCTCTTTGAGGATGCCCCACAGATGGTCAATAGTGCGTAGATCTGGAGACATGCTAGGCCAGTCCAGGGTCTTTACCCTCAATTTCTTTAGCACGGCGGGGGTTGTCTTGGAGATGTTTTTGGGGTCGTTATCATGTTGGAATACCGCCCTACGGTCCAGTTTCCGAAGGGAGGGGAACATTCTCTATTCCAGTATGTCACAGTACATGTTGGTATTCATGGTTCCCTCAATAAACTGTAGGTCCCCATTGCTGGCAGCACTCATGCAGTGTGAGAGCAGGATTTAAATATTTCTCTATCCTGACTCCATTTTGGATATTCTACATGCATTTCCTTTTTTTCCAGAATGGAGTTTGAGTCTGTGTGCGTGTTTTGAGATAAGGAGTTTTAGGAATGACTAACGGACTTAGAAAAAAAATAGGAAAGAAACAAAACTAAAGGTTGAAAGATGCACCTAAACTCTCCAACTGGGTGTAGACAGTATTACATTTAGCCAATGAGATGTATGTATGCTAATGCCAGCACTTTTTTTAGAGATAAGCTGAACCAAGTGTGGCCACCTTTATAAAAGCTGAAGTTTGGTCAATTTGCTGTTTTGGAGCATTTAGGCGTATGTTAATGTAGTTGTACACAACAAGGACATCCCCTTCTCGATCTGAACGTTTGCCCCCCCACCCCGGGAAAATAAAAACACGTATACTCACCTCCCGTGCTAGCGCTGTCCCGGCAATGTTGGCTGTCTCGTTTCCAGGGCTCATGACGGCCCTCTCGTTCCCAGGGCTCATGTGAGCTTGTTATGAGAAGAGAGCCCAATCACTGCTGGCGTCACTGTACCCACCTTCGGACTTACAGCTTCTACTTTCTATTTATTACTAGTATCTGACCACTCACTTCATTTTGAGTTACTGATAAATCTGAAGGCAGGGACAATGACGCCAGCAGTGATTTGTTTGCAGGGCTAACGTGGCAAAACAATGTCGCATGAGTCCTTTGAACAAGAGTGCCAACATTGCTGATACAGTGTTTGATTGGGAGGTGAGTATAGGTGTTGTCATGGTGGTGGACAATCCCTTTAACACGTGCCAAGACAGAGAGACTTCAGCAATCATATTAGAAAGTAATTGTTTCTGTCCATCAATCTAGAAAATGTAATAAGGCTGTTTCCAAACTTTTTGGAGATGATTATTTTACAATGAGAAAAAATAATTACAAGTGGAAAACATTATAGCTTGTTTGTAAGGGTAACCAGGAGAAAGCCTCTTATTTATAAAAAGAACATGGCAGCACGGTTAAAGTTTGCAAAGTTGCATATGAACAAGACCCAAAACTTCTGGAATAATGTTCTGTAGACAGACCAGTGGCGTACCTACAATTGCGGCAGGTCATGCTTCTGCCATAAGGCCCCTGTGCCGGGGGACCCGCTGCCAGCATCGGCACCAGGCCCCCTGCCAGTCATCGGAAGTTCTACTGTATCAGAATCCTGGATGCCCATACAGTTGAAATTAATGATGAAAGAGTTAGCGTCGGCTATCGCTTCCTCCTTCATCACTCTTCTTTGGCGTCTGACGCCTCAGCGCAAAGTTATCACTACATGGCACCCGCTGCCCTCAGATGCGTGGTCGCTTCAGAACGCTAGCTGCTTTCTCCATAGGACCAAATCAGATCTGCTCTTACAGGTGTCATTTTATCATAAGGCCTTTCATATTTTCAATACTTGAGAGAATTGTTTTACCAAATATCTTTTATGCTTTCTCCTATACAGGAAGCTCAAAAGTTCAACCACAACCTAAAGAAGAGTCCATTGAATTGAAGGATATCTTTTCTGTGAAATTGAAGAAACGCAGACTGGCTGGCCATGAGAAAGGTGGCACCTTGCTGGGCATCACAATATTTGTGTGCATTAGAAAGGGACACAAGCTAAAAGATAACGCTATCGATTTTCATAACTTAAGTGAAGATTACTGTGATATTTGGTATCGTCAATTAAAGGAAATATTAAATGGTAAGTAAATATTTAATATGTTTTATTAAAAAGATGTCAGTAGATACTAGATATCTGTATGTACGTTAGGGCAGAGAAATAGTTTACCATTTCAATGCTATCTACTTAATGTGAGCATCATGGAAACAA
This sequence comes from Ranitomeya variabilis, assembly GCF_051348905.1. Classification (NCBI taxonomy): domain Eukaryota; kingdom Metazoa; phylum Chordata; class Amphibia; order Anura; family Dendrobatidae; genus Ranitomeya; species Ranitomeya variabilis. The sequence goes on from NC_135238.1 coordinate 192,721,683, forward strand.
AAAATGATTGGCTTCCACCAAAGTCGGAAAACTTCTTTTTACAATGCTCACAGGACTTAACATATTGTAGAAAACGTTCTCATCAGATGTTTTTCGGAATGGTGACTACCAGATTATTGTTAATGTGCAATAGATTGGAGGGAAATGTCACAGGTGGCATTTTGGTATTGTAAAAGGACTCCAATTCAAGAAAAGTGTCCAGATTTTAGTACACTGCGATGGGCACTCCAACAGGTCTCTGAGCAGTGATAATATTTAATTCTCCATCATATACTGTACATTATATACTGTACATTAAAGTGGATAACACACATTTGCAAATAAAGGAACAAAGATTCTAAAGGTGGCCATGCACCTCTTAGGCTACTTTCACACTAGCGTCGGGAACAACCCGTCGCCGTGCGTCGGGCCGACGTTCCCGACGCTAGCGTGGTCTCCGCCGCACAACGGGGGCAGCGGATGCATTTTTCCCACGCATCCGCTGCCCCATTGTGAGGTGCGGGGAAGTGCGGGGAGGTGGGGGCGGAGTTCCGGCCGCGCATGCGCGGTCGGAAAAAGCGGACCGTCGGGAGCAAAAAACGTTACATGTAACGTTTTTTTCTCCCGACGGTCCGCTACCACACGCCCAAGCGTCGCAAAACGGACGCACCGTTTGGCAATGCGTCGCAAATGCGTCGCTAATGTTAGTCTATGACGAAAAAACGTATCCAGCAAGAACTTTTGCTGGATGCGTAGTTTCGGCAAAACGACGCATTTGCGACGTATTGCAGTTAACGCTAGTGTGAAAGTAGCCTTATAGCTGTTGGCTGGACATAGTTTACCCAACAGTTATTTCTCCTATTTACCCACTCAACCAAATGTGCTTATCTTCTGGGAGAGGGGAATAAGTTGTGACCACATACCTCTGAAGGCAGCTTATAGCTAGGAAATATTAAAGGATGAGGCTTGTCCAAAGCTTTTCTTCTCCCAACAGACCATGTTGGTTGGCTTGTCCTACTAAAACTAGGTTTGGTTGTCTTTAACCTAATGTGGATGCCTCAGTGGTTATCAATGTTACTTTACAACCCTGGGATCCTGGGTTCAGCATGAGCGGCATCTGCAAGGAGTTTTTATGTTCTCCCCGTATTTGCGTGTTTCTTCTGGGTTCTCTGGTTTCGTCCCACACTCCAAAAACATATCATCATGCACCCTTTACAGTCATGGGTGTATCAGAGTGTAGTGGAATTTAACACATACCGGCCAGAAGAGTGTCATTCATCCCACCCATCGGCACCCCGTCACATGATCATGGGGCGCTGATGGACTGTCATGAAAGCCGTGGGTTTGCTGATGACCCCTGTGCCTGTCATTACGATCCTCTGTGAATGCAGCCCCCATTAAAAATGAAAGAATAGAAAAAATACACATGTTTGGTATTGCTGCCTTCAGAACTGTTCAGTGTATCAAAATATAAAATAAATTAATCCGGTTGGTAAATGGAATAACGAGAAAAAAAATCAAAATGCCACAATTTTGTGTTTTTTACCCCCGCAACATTGCAATAGAATACATTAAAAGGCGATCTACGTTGAATCTACCCCAAAATGGTATAAAAAGTGTCAGCTCAGGGCACAAAAAATAAGCCCCCACACAGCACCAGATTCCGAAAAATGAAAACGATGGTGACATAAGTAAAAACATTTTTTATTACCAATTTTCGATTTTTTTTCAGCACTTAAATAAAAAAAAACTATATGCATCTTTGGTATCTGCGTACTCATACTGACCTGGAGAATCATGCTGTCAGGTTAGTTTTACCATTTAGTGAACAAAATAAATACCCCCCACACACACACTTTTTTTGCAACTTCATTGCACTTGGATTTTTTTCCCACTTTCCAGTGTATAAAAAATAAAAAAAAGTTATGGCTCTTGGAATAAGGGGAGAAAAAAAACGAAACCTCAAAAAATGGGAAATCGCAAGGTTGTGAAGGTGTTAAATCCAAATGCAGAAGAAATGCGATGGCATTAGAAAAGCAAAGGCATAGGCACACAACATCTTTCTCTGGATGAGCCGCTCTTAAAAAGTATCCTAAAATGCTTAAAAGAATGAACATATGAATTTCTTTGTCAAAACGACCAGCTGTTAATGTTCAGGCTTTTGATTGTTCTTTAACTGATTCAGAATTCTAAAAATATTTAGAATTGAGAGTCCTCAGTGGTTGATACCTTTTAATTGCTAACTGAAAAGATGGTAACAAATTGCAAGCTTTCTAGACTACACAGGTCTCTTCATCAGGCAAAGATTAAAAGAAATTTTGCAGAATCACATATTTATGCACAACATAGCACAGAAAAAAAAAAAGAAAAAACCATGGATAAGACAGGTGACAGGAAGCAGAATTACCATGAGTGATAACAGTTATGTCCATAAATATTGGGCCAGTTCTTAGATAAGGAATGTTTTATTGTCCTCTGATTAGGGTTGGTTCTGTTGTGATGACTCCACATGGTCTGATGGGCACGTTCCTTAGTTGATGTAAAAAGACATAAATCCATGCGACACATTCATTCCTGCAGTGAGACTGTCAAAGGTCGTCATCAGTTTATATTCCCAGACTCTTCTGTCTCTCTTAGATTTGAAGTTACCTTTTAACACAAGTAATTTCATGTCCATAATGTTATGATTTGGGAGACAAAAATGTATTGCCACAGGTAGATCCATTCTTTTTTCTCTTATTGTGTGGCGGTGAGAATTCATTCTTGTTCTAAGCTTTTGCCCTGTCTTCCCCACATACAGACCCCCAGTTGGACATTTAGTACAAATAATTAAGTACACCACATTAGAAGTGTCGCAGCTGAAAGTACCTGGTATCTTGTAGTCCTGATGTGAATTGGGGATCTTTATCTTGTCCGTGGTCATTATAAATGGACAGATTTTACATTTTTTCTGATTGCAAGGAAAGGTACCTGCAGCTGTTGGAGAGGACAGGGAGCTCTTGACAATGATGCTTCTTAGATTTGGGGGCTGCCTAAAACACAGTAGTGGGGGGTCTGGAAAAATGGATTGTAATCGGGCATCTATTGGTAGTAAAGGTTGTAATTTCCGTGTAGCTCCCCTTAACACCTCGAGATTTGGATTGTAGGTAATTACTAGAGGTACCCGGTATCAACCACTGAGGACTCTCAATTCTAAATATTTTTCTATCTACTGGCTAACACGGTACCAAGATATATATCTTTCCTGTATCAGAATTCTAAAGACACAAAGGGATAAAAGAAATGACTTGCCCATTCTCCTGGTGTCTTTCTTTTGGAAAAGGCAAAAAACTTAAAAGAGAATTCTACAAGTAGCCCAAAAAGACAGATCAAAAGCTCCAGTCCTGATGTTTTTCGTAGTGTACAACTTGGGGGATTTGCCTGAGTTTAGAAGTTGTTTACCCTGATTTATCAAGGCCGGCGTTGTGAGAAGGTGTGCTGGAGTCAGACGAGCCTGATTTGTTAAGAGGTGGCTCCATGTGCCCCATCACAAGATTGGAGTGAGATTTCTTGCGTAACGTACGCTGCACCTCATCAGGAAATAGATGATATGTGGCGTCATGCCCATTCTGAATCAAAGCTCAAAACGTAAATGCGTGAATTTCAGGAAATTCATCTAAAGCTTGATCCTCCGCAGATTGATCCACTCATCTCTACTAATAGCACCCACTTTGACTTCACTAACATTAACTCATTAGGTGCCAAATACTTGATTGCTAATATCTACGCAATGGAGAGGCAAGATAAAAAAAAAGAAACTTTTTATTCCACTTCGCAGTCACTTTTACATCCTTTAACCAGTCCAAGTAGAAAAATTTTGTTGGAAGGTCCTCCTTAAGTAACATGGTGAAACATTGCCCTAAACCACATAGTCAAAAAAGCTGCTGTCTCTGGAATGCAAATGATGGAAAACCATGATTTAGCCAGTCATTGAATTGTGTCCAGTGACGCGAACCGATGGTCACTGAAGGCATCATGGAGCTTTCCATCAACCTTGTGTCCAACATGCAGCAAGTCAATGTTGGTGTCTTATGTTCTGCTGAGGTATCAAGCACAATGGCTGATTCTGTGTCTGCTACTAGGGTTGAGCGAAACGGGTCGTGCATTTTCATAAGTCGCCGACTTTTGGCAAAGTCGGCGTCTCATGAAACCCGACCCGATCCCTGTGCGGGGTCGGCCATGCGGTACGCGATCTTGGCGGCAAAGTCGCGTTTCGTATGACGCGTTTAGCGCCATTTTTTCAGCCAATGAATGAGCGTGGGCAGAGTGATGACATAGGTCTTAGGGGAGTGAACGCCTATCGTCATGTTATCGCTTGTGCGTAGTAGGGATTTGTAATGTGCAATACGAAATTTTCTGTGCTGGGATGGAGGGGAGAGAGAGAGAGAGAGAGAGAGAGAGAGAAAAAAAAAAATAAAATTCACGGTGGTCGGCCGATTTCACTCGACTCGACTTTTAAGACGGTCGGGTTTCACAAAACCCGACTCGACCCTAAAAAACTAAAGGTCGCTCAACCCTATCTGCTACATGTCTTGGAGTCTGGATCTCAAATTGGAGGATTCATGCCAAAAGACAATGTTTATGGTTGCCAAACAAGGATAAAAAAGGACATTTCATCTGTATATGGTAACATATGAAATTTAAAATTGTAATTGAAATTGTACTAAAAGAAATTGCATACAGTAAAAAGATATTTTTAAAGGGAATTAATGCTGTTTGGAGTGTATTGTTTTAAGTTTTTTTTTCAATCAAGCACAATGTAGCTGGACCTTTTATTAAAATGGGAGAGTATATTGTGTCGGGTAAAAAATATACTTTTCCTCTGGTGAGCTTGGGTTTTTCGTGGCAGTGTTCAGTTGCACATTGACCTAACCTTAACAACATATGTATAGTGCTACAGAACTATCTAAGCCATGTAAATGGAGCGGCAATAATTTGTCTTCTTTAGATAGCACTGCTTAGTTACCACAGACCAATTTCAGTGTCAGTCTATAATGGGGTCAGATTTACCTGAGCAAATACTTACTGCGTAGTCTCCAGGGCAATTTATAACTTCACATCTGTTCTGCTTTGTCTGATTGATGGCATGCTTTTGATATACAAATTATTTGATCTGTAAAGGGAGAGAATATTAATGAAAGTCATTTACTTGAAACTTTTTGAAAGAAATCCTGCAGCTCCATTACGGATTAGTAGAGCGGTAGACATTGCTCCAATAATGAAACAACATTCTGTGTGGATGGAAGCGATGCTACGGGTAATTTTGTGCTGCTTTTAATGTGATTTTTAAAGGCTGCATAGTTTTTTCTAGTAAAACTACTGTTAGGGGCAAAACCATGTGGCCATTGCTAAATACAGATAATGGCACCAACATTTTACAGATAAATTGTATTCTTTATTTAGTGCTCATTTTTCTGTTATATGTGTGTATGTTTGGTGTTTTCCGTTACCTCTGTTTGTATTACCTTGTTAGTCTGGTCAGCAGGGATTTTGGCCCACTCCTCCATACAGATCTTCTCCAGATCTTTCAGGTTTTGGGGCTGTCGCTGGACAACATTGAGTTTCAGCTCCCTCCAAGGATTTTCTATTGGGTTCGGGTCTGGAGACTTGCTCGGCCTGGCTGTGTGTTTCAGGTTATTGTCATGCTGAAAGATCAAGCCATGACCCATCTTTAATGCTCTTACTGAGGGAAGGAGGTTGTTAGCTAAAATCTTGCAACACATGACCCCATCGATCCTCCCTTCAATACGGTGCAGTCATTGTGTCCCCTTTGCAGAAAAGCAACCTCAAATTATGATATTTCCCCCACCATGCTTCATGGTTGGGACAGTGTTCTTGGGGTTGTACTCACCCTTTTTCTTCCTCCAAACATGGTGGGTGGAATTGATACCAAAAAGTTCTATTTTCGTCTGACCACATGACCATCTCCCATGCCTGGATAATCCAGATGGTCATTGGCGAACTTTAAATGGGCCTGGATATGTGTTGGCATGAGTAGGTGGAACTTATGTGCCCTGCAGGATTTTAATCCATGATGGCATAATGTGTTACTAATAGGCTATAGTGTTGAGCGATACCGTCCGATACTTGAAAGTATCGGTATCGGAAAGTATCGGCCGATACCGGCAAAGTATCGGATCTAATCCGATACCGATACCCGATACCAATACAAGTCAATGGGACTCAAGTATCGGAAGGTATTCCTGATGGTTCCCAGGGTCTGAAGGAGAGGAAACTCTCCTTCAGGCCCTGGGATCCATATTATTGTGTAAAATAAAGAATTCAAATAAAAAATATTGCTATACTCACCTCTCCGACGCAGCCTGGACCTCACCGAGGGAACCGGCAGCGTTCTGTGCTTAAAATGCGCACGTTTACTTCCTTCCATGACGTCACGGCTTGTGATTGGTCGCGTGCCGCCCATGTGGCCGCGACGCGACCAATCACAGCAAGCCGTGACGTAATTTTCAGGTCCTAATTCTAGGCATTCAGGATTTTAAAATTATGTTCCGGCTTGTGATTGGTCGCGTCGCGGTCACATGGGCGACGCGACCAATCACAAGCCGTGACGTCATGGGAGGCAGGAAACGCGCGCATTTTAAAATTACGTCACGGCTTGTGATTGGTTGCGTGCCGCCCATGTGACCGCGACGCGACCAATCACAGCAAGCCGTGACGTAATTTCAGGTCCTGAATGCAGAAATAGGCATTCAGGACCTGAAATTACGTCACGGCTTGCTGTGATTGGTCGTGTCGCGGTCACATGGGCGGCACGCGACCAATCACAAGCTGTGACGTCACGGAAGGAAGTAAACGCGCGCATTTTAAGCACAGAACGCTGCCGGTTCCCTCGGTAAGGTCCAGGCTGCGTCGGAGAGGTGAGTATAGCAATATTTTTTATTTTAATTCTTTATTTTACACATTAATGTTGTTTCGATACCGATACCCGATACCACAAAAGTATCGGATCTCGGTATCGGAATTCCGATACCTGCAAGTATCGGCCGATACCCGATACTTGCGGTATCGGAATGCTCAACACTAATAGGCTAGGGTCACATTGCGTTATGTGACCGCGTTAAACGGACTACGTTACACCGCAGCATAACGCGGTGTTAACGTAGTCCGTTAACGCCGCCATAGCCTGTAATGGTGAACGCGTCGCTAGCGCCCGCCCACTTTGGGCGTGCGCTAGCGATGTGCCGTCATTTGAGTGATGGACCTTGGACGCTGCTTGCAGCGTCCGCGACGCGCCCGAGGTCCGTTCCTCGCTAGTGCAGATCGGGGATCTGCGCTAGCGGGGACGCCGAACGCGGACCCTAGAGAAGCATTGCGTTAGCGCAATCCTCTAGCGCTATGCGCTTAACGGATTGCCCTAAACGCAATGTGACCCTAGCCATAGTAATGTTTGAGACTGTGGTCCCAACTTTCTTCAGGTCATTTACCAGGTCCACCCATGTGGTTCTGGGTTGATTCCTGACCTTTCTCAGAACCATTCTTACCTCACGAGGTGAGATCTTGCATGGAGCATCAGACCAAGGAACATTGACAGTCAACTTGTGTTTCTTCAATTTTCAAATAATTGTGCCAGCAGTTGTTGCCTTCTCATCAAGCTGCTTGCCTATTGTCCTGTAGCCCATCCCAGCCTTGTGCAGGTGTATAATTTTGCCTCTATTGTCCTTAAACAGCTCTTTGATCTTGGCCTTGGTGGATAGGTTGAAGTGTGATTGATTGAGTGTGTGGACCAGTGTCTTTTATACAGGTACCAAGTTCAAACATGTGCAATCAAAGAGGTAATGAGTGCAGAGTAGGAGGCCTTCTTAAAGAAAAGGATTTTCTGTTTTTTATTTTTAGATTCTCTCTCTCACAGTTGAAGTGTACCTACGATAAAAATTACAGACCTCTCCATTCTTTGTAGGTGGCAAAAACATTCAAAATCATCAATGTAACCTTTATTTATTCTCCCCATTGTATGAGAGGAATATCTCTGCTCATCTTTTCTCATAAGGATGATTTTACACATCTCACGTCCATAGGACTTCCAATCACAGAGAAAAATGGCAGTACAAAATGTCACCAAAATGTCATATATACAAGACACGCCATTAAAAATACCTTAAAGGAGTTGTCCCGTTCCCTTGTTTACCACTCATCCTATCCCAAATTCCCAATCACCTTGAGATTTTGTTTCCACTCCCCGACATCCACAGTTATAACTGCACCTGTTTTTAAGTTGACTCTGCCCTCTTATTTTCCTCCGATCACAGCTATGGCTAGGCATGTCTGTAGTTTCAGTTGCCAGCATGCACCTCTGTCAGACACTGGGTTTTCCTATCCACCTCCTTCCTCTAAACTTCGTCTTTTCTATGGGCAACCTCCTGCCATTGAGGAGGAATGTATTTTCCGATGTCATATCAACTGGATAGTGCTTTGGAGACATTGTGTCATCTGACCTGTTGATGGTACACGAGCAGAGTGGTACACAGACAGGGTTTCTGTGGGGTCACATGACCACCGGCTGCAGCACCAAAACAGGACATCGACGGTGATGTGAGTGATTTTGAAAGTTGCTAGTAGTTACACTGGAGCCTTATCAAAAAGGTAAAAGTGTGAAAGAGGGCAACCCATTAAATGCACTGAATTTAAAAAAACAAAAAAAGTATCCCTCTACCTAATTTTATACCCCCAAACTGCTGTCTTTAGCTCTTCCTGGCACCAATCCGATCCAGTGCCGCCATCTTGTGATTGCAACTTCTGACTGACGGGAAGTCAGAGGTAACGGTCACAATGCAAGTCTATGAGAATCAGAATGAGCCTCTTAAAGACTTGCACTGAAAAGTGACCCCCTGGTTCACTCCAGCAAACATTGCAGCGATCCGGTCACAAACTGCTGGACACTGACTGGAGCAGCGTGGATAACAGCAGAAGACGGTGGATGGTAAACATAAGACTAAGTGCAGGGGCCTTACATTAACAGCACCACACCAGCAATAAATAAAATCACTGGAGTGGTGCTTTAAATTCAGCTCTGGAGGCAGAGTTTCGCAGAGATCTATATGCCGCCCAAAGATCTTAACAGCTCATTTACATAAGAAGAAAAATGTTAATTTCTCTGGAATAAATCATTAGATCACAACTATTAAGGTTTCATTTTATTCAGCTTCCTATGACCTGCATGTCCATGTAGACGGCTGAGGATGATTGATCCCAATGGCAGATTACCTTTTTAGTGCTGTATTCTGGACTAACAATAATCTTAGGATCAGTGGGGTCCCAGGATTCGGAACTCAATCATCAGTTTTTTATGACTTATTGATATAACAAGACAGCGGGAAAACTCTCCAAGTAAAGAATAAAATAAGATGTGTATATTGTACATAGAGAAAGGCTCTGTCTTCTGTACTGGCCTTTGTATGATGCTCAGTATTCCGCCAGCATGTTACTCGAAGAAGATAACAATTAAAAATCTGTATGGGATTATCTATGCATTCGCCTTTCAACAAGCTGATTAAAATGATGCATGTGCAGGTCATTAGGCTTCGTTCATTGACATGTCCTCCTTTTTAACAAAGAAAATAATTGAATTATTTTATTACTGACGGGAGCGTGGCCAGTGATGTCACAGCTGGTATAACTGACATGGAGTCTTTGGCCATTTGCTCTTTTTGTCTTCCATGTGCTCCCTTTAAACACTTTCTAGATGAGTGATTAACGAATTGACAACATAATTGGACTTGTGTTGTTCACTAAATTTTAAGGGTTGTCCTTTAACCTAAAAGGAATGACCAGCATTGCAATAATACATTATGCAACCTTGTTCGTCTGTCCTCTTGGATATAATGTTGTTTTTTTTTTTTTTTGTTTCTTTAAAATTTTAAGATTTTTTTTACATAATATTGGATAGTAGCATATTTATGAAATGGTACAATCAGCTTGAAGAAATTTGCTGGATGTTAGACATTTTTCCTTACTCTGCCTTATATTTTTCACTTGAGACATGTTGCACATGGTTTATAAATTTGGTACACTTTGAAAAATAAAAATATAAATTTGATAGCAAATATATGCTGCATCAATGGGGTTCAATCTCTAGGACTTACACCGATCTCCAAAATGTTTGACTGTTTCTGTCAGTTCTATAGACTGTAAATAGAGCGGCAGGACACATGCTCCGCCAAGACTTCATTGAAACTGCTCCTAGCTGTGGACTGGCACCCAGGGAGAACGGTACTCCGGAGGAAGTCTAGCTAAGGCCCCAGCTTATAACTGGAACCAATTTAATTAGGAGAAATATAGGATGGGTCATAATTCATGGAACATTGGTAAGAACTTGTGAGTGATGATGATGGATCAACTCAAAAACACCTGTGAACGTAAGTCGCTGTGATCCTATGCCTCAACGAACCTTTAGATTGGTAATGGTGTGCAGAGATGTGGGGCAGCTCAGCTTACAATAAAAAGAGAAAGGGAAGCACTGGTATAACCAAGCTACTTCTAAATTATTAATTAAGACAATTTTTTGCTTAAAACAATCACTTGCTTTTTTTAAGAGTGTCCTGAGATAGTGTTGGGGGGTTCCTACTTTGCTTTATACAAATTTTCTGGTTACAAGAAGTTATCACTAACCACGAGACTGAATAGAACCATTACGCATCCCTTTTGGTCCCCATCAGAATATAGCAACACTGCACATGATCCACTGCTGCTCCATTCATTCTCTGTGGAACTGATGGACAAAGCCAAGCACTGTATTTGGAAATATCTGATTGTCCCATATGGCAATATCCAATAGTCCCATGTGGCAATATCTGATAGTCCCGTATGGCAAAATCCAATAGTCCCGTATGGCAATATCCCATAGTCCCGCATGTCAATATCCCATAGTCCCGCATGGCAATATCCAATAGTCCCGTGTGGCAATATCCGATAGTCCCGCATGGCAATATCCAATAGTCCTGTATAGCAATATCCAATAGTCCCGCATGGCAATATCCAATAGTCCCGTATGGCAATATCCCATAGTCCCGCATGGCAATATCCCATAGTCCCGCATGGCAATATCCAATAGTCCCGTGTGGCAATATCCGATAGTCCCGCATGGCAATATCCAATAGTCCTGTATAGCAATATCCAATAGTCCCGCATGGCAATATCCAATAGTCCTGTATGGCTATATCCAATAGTCCCATATGGCAATATCCAATAGTCCTGTATGGCTATATCCAATAGTCCCATATGGCAATATCCAATAGTCCTGTATGGCAATATCCAATAGTCCCGCATGGCAATATCCAATAGTCCCATATGGCAATATCCAATAGTCCTGTATAGCAATATCCAATAGTCCCGCATGGCAATATCCAATAGTCCTGTATGGCAATATCCAATAGTCCTGTTTGGCAATATCCAATAGTCCTGTATGGCAATATCCAATAGTCCTGTATGGCAATATCCGATAGTCCCGCATGGCAATATCCGATAGTCCTGTATGGCAATATCCAATAGTCCCGTATGGCAATATCCAATAGTCCCGTATGGCAATATCCCATAGTCCCGCATGGCAATATCCGATAGTCCCGCATGTTAATATCCAATAGTCCCGTATGGCAATATCCGATAGTCCTGTATGGCAATATCCGATAGTCCCGCATGGCTATATCCAATAGTCCCTTATGGCAATATCCAATAGTCCCATATGGCAATATCCAATAGTCCCGCATGGCAATATCCGATAGTCCTGTATGGCAATATCTGATAGTCCCGCATGGCAATATCCGATAGTCCTGCATGGCAATATCCGATAGTCCTGTATGGCAAGATGAACAGTCTCTAAACCACTTGTTGAATTATTGCCACTATGTAAGTGAGTAAAATAAATAAATAAAAATAAATATTTAAATAAATAAGTATATCTTATTAGAGAAGTATGCTGCATTCTTCTCTTTTAAGTTTCCTCCCCTCACCTCTGCCCTTTAAATACAACCTGTCAGCATCCCCGACCCCCCAAACTGCCCCATGTCTTTATTCAACTCTTAATATGCTTTCCCATTTTGGTGGCTTATTGCTTTATCTATCACCAGAAAATAATTTTTATAACTTCAATGCTGACTCTTTGGAAACCTTTGGCTTCCCGACAATGTACAGCAGGCCGGGTGTATGCACTCTGGCTTCACGGTGTACTTCACATGCCCATGGAGACAGCCGAGATGTAGGACACAGCCACTGCAAGATTTGCATCACCACTGACTCCCTGGACATGCAGAATGTACTGATTGAGCTGGGGAATGTACACCCAGCTTCAATGTGCAATGTCAAGGAGACATAGATTTGCAAAGTCGGTGGTGACATGTTGCTTGCAAATCATGACACTCATGCTCATAGGGGTGATAACATGATTAGTGGGACAATTAGTCTAGGGAAAGCAATGCCCCCATGACTAGTCACCCTCTAATTAGCATATCACAGGCCAAGTCATAAACAGAAAACCACCTAAAGTCACCAATAAAAGGTTATAAATAAGAGAGGAAGCAGAGTGCAATAGAGATCGACAAACATACACAGACCCCTGCTGCAGCTTTCTAGTAAGTGGAGATTTCATCCCAGTTCTGGATTCACAGCTGCACTGCTCAGTACTCCTGTGTAATGTTCTTTTTGCTACTGCTTCTCCTAAACATGTGCTAGAATTCCTCATTTCTCTGCGCAAAGTGTATGGGAAGCATAGCAGCTAGTCAACAATTATACATAGAGGTTGCAGAGGAGGAAACTGGTGAAAAATGCAGACTACAAATCATATATTATACATAAATAGTGTTTTTTTTTTATGTACACACACGAGCATGAAAGCTTATTCTGCAAAGTCACCAGAAATTAGAAGAGATACTGTACTCTTTAAGGGAAGAATTATATTGAGTTTTATCTATCCTTTAACATTTGTGTGCTTTTTTTTTTTTACTACAATTGTATAGTGAGATTCTTTTCTTTCATTTTCTTTTTTGGAACTTTATCAGACATAAAAAAAATGAAAAGAAGAAAAGCCTATGAGTAATAATAGTCTGTGCTCAGATGTAATGCCCTTGTGGCACTAACAATTGGAAATAAAATGCTTTTTTTCTTTGGTTAGATAAGCTTTATTGTTTCTAAGCTTCTTAGCTGTAGTTGAATCACTGTCCCGAGAGGCAAACAGAGCTGGATCAGAGGCACCAAAATCACTCTTTATTACTTTATAAACAGGGTGAGCCATAGATTTTATGCTATGGAAAGGTTTCTATGTTTTATATTTTATTTAATACCCTGCCTACGAGAGAGGGCAATGTGCAATATCACTCTTTTAATTGCCGAATGCTTTACTCTGCTTTGTCTGATGTCCTATTGACAATGAATAATGCAGTGGTGCACATGCTCAGATCCTGTTACAGTCAGAGCATTGCTGAGTCCTGTTCTCTGGATTGGCTGGTGTCCTCACCAATTACCGACAGATGACCAGCTATCCTTTGTAGGAAACTCTGGGATCAGTTTTGTCCGTTTTCATTTTTGCACATGAAAATACTGGAGGGCCTGACTTGTCAAAGAAAGAGAAAAAGCATTAGATTTGTAGGGGTGGTCAGCCTCTTGGTGTAAACAGGAATGTCCCCAATTCACTAGCAACAAATACAGATCTTGATTCTGATTCTGAAGCTTTATATTCATATCACGATGACTTAGTCCAAGCAACAACAGGAACGGGTCTTGTGCTTATCTGCTTCATATGTGACAATGTATTTTAGATGTTAGCACATCGCTGCAGCAAATTGATGGGCATGGGTATTTTCAATCCATATGGCCCCAATCTATAAAGCCTGGCATTATTCAAGACGGTCTTGATGAAGGGGCTTCTTAAAATTGTATTACAACTTTTAGGTGGAATTGGAACCAGTGCCTATCAATTGAAAATAGGAGGAATCACCCAGGGCCAGCTCCAGGTTTTCATGGGCCCAGGGCAATAGAGTCTTAGTGAGCCCCTTTAGCACATACCACGATTCATGTTGCACAGTTTAAGGGAACCTGTCAGTAGGATTGTGCTGAGTAACCTACAGACAGTGTCAGGTTGGCGCTCTTACACTGATTAAAATGATATCTTGGTTGAAGAAATCCGTCTTGTGGTTGTTGTTTAATCTTTATTTAATCCTTATTTGGAGTGATGAGATGAAAATCAATAGACTAGGCTCTGATGGGTGCAAATAGGTCTGGAAGAAACAAGGAGAAAAAGGGGCTAACAGATCGAGAAATTGAAGGCGTTGGATACTTGACCAGGATCAATGGTGGTCTCAAAGCTGAGCTACATGTGAGTATTCTACAAGACAAGTTACTTCTTACACTCGAGTACTATGGGTATGAAAATGATGACATTGTGTTCCAGGAGAACAGTGACCCAAAGCATCCATCACGACTGGTGAAGAAAAGGGTCAATGACAATGAAGTAGAGGGGCAGTATTGGCACCCATAGTCCCCAAACCTCAACCCAATTGAACACTTGTGGGTAGAGTTGAAGAAAAAACTGTATACACACCCAAGTGAGTTGACCAGTATGCACCAACCTTGGGAACGTGTAGAAGATACCTGGGATCGAATTTTGATCGAGATATGCTTGAATCTGAATGAGAGCATGCCCAGAAGGATTCAGGCAGTGTTGAAGGCCAAAGGTGAATTTACAAAATACTAACACAGTAATTAAAATTAAAATTTAGATTTTTAGGAGCAAAACAGTAACAATGCAGTGGCACAACAAGAATCTGCATAACTAATCAATTGATAACTAGTAGCAAGTCAAATTTAAGTATGAGGTAGAGACAAGATGATCGTCTATAAATAAAATGAGATATGGAGCCTGAAAGTCAAAACTTCAAAACATTGTTACCCTTCTGCTTGTCAATGTATATATAGTTGTGGCCAAAAGTGTTGGCACTCATACAATTGCTCCAGACAATGAAGTATTTCTCCCAGAAAATTAATGCAATTAAAGTTTTTGTTATACACGTTTATTTCATTTGTGTGTACTGGAAAAACACAAAAAAAACTGAGGATAAAAAGGCAAGTTGGACATCATTTCACGCAAAACCCCCAAAAAGGACCGGACAAAATTGTTGTCACCCTCAACTTAATATTTGGTTGAACACCCTTTAGAATAAATAGCTGCAATCAATCGCATCTTATACCTCTCTACTGGAATTGTGAACCACTTTATCTTTGTAAATTCCTCCAGAGCTCTCATATTTGAAGGCGCCTTCTCCCGGTAGCAATTCTAAGATCTCTCCACAGATGTTTAATGGGATTCATATCTGGACTCACTGCTGGCCACTTCAGAGCTCTCCCGTGCTTTGTTTCTGGGTGCTTCTTGAAGTATGTTTGAGGTCATTGTCCTAAGACCCATGACCTAGGCCGCAAAGCCAGCTTTCTGACACAACACACTACATTGTGACTCAAAATTCTTTGGTAATCTTCAGATTTCATGATGCCTTACACACAGTCAAGACACCCAGTGCCAAAAGCAGTAAAACATCTTTGAACCTCCACCATATTTGACTGTAGATATTGTGTTCTTTTCTTTGTAGTTCTCATTTCATTTTCAGTAAACAGTAGAATAATGTGCTTTACCAAAGAGCTCTATCTTGGTGTCACAAGATGCTTTCATAGAAGGATTTTAGCTTACTCATGTACTTTTTGACAAACTGCAGTCTAGCTTTTTATGACTCTGTGTCAGCAGTGGGGTCTTCCTGGGTCTCCTGCCATAGCATTTCATTTCATTCAAATATCAACGGATAATTCATGCTGACACTGATGCATCCCAAGCCTGCAGGACAGCTTGAATTTCTTTTGAACTAATGTCCAATTTGCCTTTTTTCCTCTGTTTTTTTATATTGTTCCAATACACAAAGAGGAAATGTGCATAACAAAACATGTGTAATTGCATTAATTTTCTTGGAGAAATGTTTCACTTTCTGGAACAGTTTCAAAGGTGTCAACACTTTTGGCAATGACTGTATATGAAGCAGACAATGTAAAATGGCAGCACTTCCATTTAAAAAAAGTGGAGAGTTGTATTTATTCCAAGCCCATGTCCACAACATTTCGGTTCTGTAATGAGCCTTTTTCAAGTGAACAAAATAGTGCTAGTGCCATCTAGATATCTCCTTTAGTGTATGTGTATATAGCCAGGTACCTTCATTTATCCATTTTAATACATAGATTTATATTTAGACTAGATACAATTCTTATTAATATTTTATTTTTATTACTATTTTTTGTTGCTTTGTACTTTGTTTTTGTTATTTGTATTTTATATTTCAGGCTTTTTTCTAGTGATTAACGATGGAAAAGCTATTTTGAAAGCTAAAAAAAATCAAATCAAAATTCAGCTGTTAGTTCAGAGTTGATATTTTGCATCTTGACTTCACAAGAGCGAACGTTGCTATAACCGTTTATGATATTCTTTATGTTACTTATTAACTATGGTGGCTTATGATTAACGTGTACAGTTTATCCGTAGCTGCAATGGCAAATGACAGCTAAAATGTATTAGTTGCATTTAGATTAAACTGCTTTTCCTTCTTCAGTGATTAATGTATGTACTTGAATGCAATATATTTCAAAGATCTTGGATTGTTTTTTGTTTTTTTGCATGAACCCATTGACAATAAATAGGAGCCCTAAAACTGCACAGATGTGAGTCTGCAAGTAGCGTCTCTGCTACCCTATCAGCTTTTGTTTAGTGAACACCCTGATTAACCCCCACTTTTCATGGATCACTGATTCACAGATAGATCAAGTTTAAACTAGCACATATTAGTAGGTTTGCTACTATGAGAGGAACAGTTGGCCATTCTTTATCCCTCTGCTGCCTCTCTACAGTGCTGAAGGCTGAAGAGAAAGTAATAGAATATGAATTGCCATCTTACAATGGGATTTAAATATTATACTCCAGTTAGCGCTCAATCGGACATAATGGTCTTAGAAAGTCCAAACAATGTAACGTCAATATACTGGGCGCTCTAACAAAGTAGGTTCGGTAACTACGTACAATTTGTTTTACAGACCTCAGATGATGGAATAGAGCCGTCGGCAGATTAGAAGAGGATTGTTTTGTAGGACGTGGATTTTATAAATACATAAAGTGTTTTCAAGTCAATGAGTTTTCAATATGAAACTCTTCATTACAAAATTTAATGTGCTAGATTCCACTTAGATATTTATTCAAATTTTACTTATCACAAAGGGGGGGATCAAGGGGAGAAAGGAGTACAGTCCTCCAACCGTACCATCATAATCGGAGATTTTATAAAACTTACTTTTATCACTGGATAGTTCTTACATTATTTATACTTTTTTTTATTTCTCATACATTTCTTTGAGTGGACACATTTCTAGGTGAACTCTTTTTACAGGTATCGATTAACCCTTTGTCACCTATGTACTTCCATAAACTGATAGAATGTCCAGAATCTCTAGTAATGGGTTATAATTGAATGGTCACCACCCTGAGCTAGATGAATAATTAGCAACCTGTTTGCCGGACATGTCCAAGACTTCTATGAAGAATGAAGGCCTTTATATGGATATCGTCTCTCCCAGATGGAATCTGTTGTCAGTGAGGGTATAGCTTCTCAGAATGGTCTAATGGAGAAGGCCTAGTCAACACATGTCAACTGATGCTTGTCCTTGTAGTGAGCCACTCTGGACCATCAGACAAATGATCTGGCAACTCTAATGAGAGTTAGGAAGAATAGCCTTGCAATACGCCATCATTCTATTGCCTGTTAATAAATTAATAAATGTCCTAGTAAAGACTGTGGTATGTTTAGGGGTTAGATGGGAAATATACACTGCTCAAAAAATAAAGGGAGCACTAAAATTCCACATCCTAGATATCACTGAATGAGATATTCCAGTTGTAAATCTTTATTCATTACATAGTTGAATGTGTTGAGAACAATAAAACCTAAAAATGATCAATGTAAATCACAAATAATATCCCACGAAGGTCTGGAGTTGGAATGATGCTCAAAATCAAAGTGGAAAATTAAGTTCCAGGCTGATCCAACTTCAGTGGAAATGCTTCAATACAAGGAAATGATGCTCAGTAGTGTGTGTGGCCTCCACGTGCCTGTATGATCTCCCTACAACGCCTGGGCATGCTCCTGATGAGGCAGAGGATGGTCTCCTGAGGGATCTCCCAGACATGGACTAAAGCATCCACCACCTCCTGGACAGTCTGTTGTGAGACGTGACCTTGGTGGATGGTGTGAGACATGATGTCCCAGATGTGTTCAATTGGATTCAGGTCTGGGGAATGGGCGGGCTAGTCAATGCTTTCATCTTGCAGGAACTCCTGACACACTCCAGCCACATGAGGTCTGGCATTGTCCTGCATTAGGAGGAACCCAGGGCCAACCGCACCAGCATATGGCCTTACAAGGGGTTTGAGGATCTCATCTCGGTTCCTAATGGCAGTCAGGCTACCTCTGGCAAGGCACATGGAGGTTGTGCGGCCCTCCAAAGAAATGCCACCCCACACCATTACTGACCCACTGCCAAACTGGTCATGCTGAAGGATGTTTCAGCCAGCAGATTGCTCTCCACGGCATTTCCAGACTCTGTCACGTCTGTCAC
Organism: Ranitomeya variabilis; assembly: GCF_051348905.1. Taxonomy (NCBI): domain Eukaryota; kingdom Metazoa; phylum Chordata; class Amphibia; order Anura; family Dendrobatidae; genus Ranitomeya; species Ranitomeya variabilis. Next base: position 192,740,343 of record NC_135238.1, read on the forward strand.
ATGTGCTCAGTGTGAACCTGCTTTCATCTGTGAAGAGCACAGGGTGCCAGTGGCAAATTTGCCAATCCTGGTATTCTGTGGCAAATGCCAAGCGTCCTTCACTGCGTTGGGCTGTGAGCACAACCCCCATTTGTGGACATCGGGCACTCAGACCATCCTCATGGGGTTAGTTTCTAACCATTTGTGCAGACACATGCACATTTGTGGCCTGCTGGAGGTCATTTTGCAGGGCTCTGGCAGTGCTCCTCCTGTTCCTCCTTGCACAAAGGCTGAGGTAGTGGTCCTGCTGCTGGGTTGTTGCCCTCCTATGGCCCTCTCCACATTTCCTGTTGTACTGGCCTGTCTCCTGGAAGCGCATCCAGCCTCTGGACACTACGCTGACAGAGACAGCAAACCTTGCCACAGCTCGCATTGATGTGCCATCCTGGATGAGCTGCACTACCTGAGCCACTTGTGTGGGTTGTAGAGTCCGTCTCATGCTACTATGAGTGTGAAAGCATAACCAACATTCAAAAGTGACCAAAACATCAGCCAGAAAGCATTGGTACTGAGATGTGGTCTGTGGTCCCCACCTGCAGAACCACTCCTTTATTGAGTGTGTCTTGATAATTGCCAATAATTTCCATCTGTTGTCTATTCCATTTGCACAACAGCATGTGAAATTGATTGTCAAACAGTGTTGCTTCCTAAGTGGACAGTTTGATTTCACAGAAGTTTGATTTACTTGGAGTTATATTCTGTTGTTTAAGTGTTCCCTTTATTTTTTTGAGTAGTGTATATGTAGCACATACAATATTTTTCTATGGGCGTCAGAAAAGGAATATATTAATCTTTATCTGTTCTTGAAGTCGTAAAAGGAGTAGTATGATGCAATTTACCAATGATAAAGTAAATTATTTTTTGGAAACCCATTATTATGGGTCTAACTGGGACCAGCACCATGATCCTTCAAGAGCCACCCATGGGCATTGCCTTATTTCCTCATCTACAGGCAAGGAGGACATCAATTTCACACCTACCCTAAATGTTATTTAGGGGTGGGGTTTCTACACATGTGAGGGTTATATCCGGGTCTGGACATATGGTGATGCCTTACAACTAGTGCACATGCTACACATGGGGTTACCTTGCTCCTTGATTTAGGGTGAAACTTTCCTCTTCTGAAACAATTTGTTATTTATTGCAAATCTAACATTGTACTCACTCCTAAAGAAACTCTGATGCTGGAAGGGAAATGCATTGAATGTTGATATGCATTGGTGCAAATACTGTATATGCATACAGGCACAATTATGTTGCTGAACCAATAAGGCTGCATTTATTCCATATACCTTTTGAATATGCATTGGTGCTAATACTTGTACAGTATGTTGGCACAGCTATGGTGCTATACCAATTAGGTCATATGTGTTTTATATACCCTTTGGGTACACAAACAACTGGTTTAGGCTACGTTCACATTTGCGTTGTGCGCCGCAGCGTCGGCGCCGCAGCGCACAACGCAAACGAAAACGCGGCAAAACGCACGCTAAAACGCTGCGTTTTGCGCCGCATGCGTCGTTTTTGGCCGCAAGTTGGACGCAAAAAAAATGCAACTTGATGCGTTTCTTGCGTCCAACGCTTGCGGCCATGCGGCGCTAAACGCAGCACAACGCATGTCCATGCGCCCCCATGTTAAATATAGGGGCACATGACGCATGCGGCGCCGCTGCGGCGCCCGACGCTGCGGCGCTGACCGCAAATGTGAACGTAGCCTTATCTATATCTAATTAGCATATGATATATTTCTTAAATCTCTGTTACAAGAATATACATATATATATATATTTGCAAATTTAATATACCTATCACGGGTTTACCGCGACAGAGAGGAGCCAGAAGACCGCAGCGTCTGATTTCTCCTACTCCTGAGCTGATTAGAAGCACTTCACCTTCCTATTAAATGGTGTAAATTTCTTTTGGCAGTGCAGGGGTTAATCTGCTCTGTTGAGAGCTCCTGGAGATAAGGCTCTCAGCTGTGCACTGTTAGGGTACCGTCACACAGTGGCACTTTGGTCGCTACGACGGTACGATCCGTGACGTTCCAGCGATATCCATACGATATTGCTGTGTCTGACACGCAGCAGCGATCAGGGACCCTGCTGAGAATCGTACCTCATAGCAGATCGTTTGGAACTTTCTTTCGTCGCTGGATCTCCCGCTGTCATCGCTGGATCGGTGTGTGTGACAGCGATCCAGCGATGCGTTTGCTGGTAACCAGGGTAAACATCAGGTTACTAAGCGCAGGGCCGCGCTTAGTAACCCGATGTTTACCCTGGTTACCAGCGTAAAAGTAAAAAACAAACAAACCGTACATACTCACATTCCGGTGTCTGTCCCCCGGCGTTCTGCTTCTCTGCACTGTGAGCGCCGGCCGGCCGGAAAGCGAGCACAGCGGTGACGTCACCGCTGTGCTTTCCGGCTGGCACAGACACAGTGGAGAGAAGCAGAACGCCGGGGGACAGACACCGGAATGTGAGTATGTACGGTTTGTTTGTTTTTTACTTTTACGCTGGTAACCAGGGTAAACATCGGGTTACTAAGCGCGGCCCTGCGCTTAGTAACCCGATGTTTACCCTGGTTACCTGGGGCCTTCGGCATCGTTGGTCGCTGGAGAGCTGACTGTGTGACAGCTCCCCAGCGACCACACAACCACTTACCAACGATCATGGCCAGGTCGTATCGCTGGTCGTGATCGTTGGTAAATCGTTATGTGAGACGGTACCCTTAGCCATTCCCATCTCCTATATAATCTGCACCCTGGCTAGCACTCATTGTCAGAGATAACGTATGCTGCATGGCTGTAGGTGTTGTTGGTTATTATAGAAGGTTTTTGGCGGGTTTAGTTGTGACTGTTCCTAGGTTTTGAGTGTGTGATAATTCTCTTTCTTCTCCTACTTTGGATTAACCCCATTCTCCACTCCCTTGTTCATTCCTCTGTTATATTTGTGAGTATATTAGTATGTTTGGTATTTTTCATTACCACTTTTTGTATTACCTTGTTAGTCTGGTTGGTGTACTACGGTATACTACTACTCCTCTCTTCCCTGGGTGGGGGAAGGGGACAGACTGAGTGCGGATTCAGAAGCTAAGGCAAGGTACGTGGCCCTGGTATCTTCACCATCAGAAGTTTTCTGGGCAACAGGGAGAGTTAGGGCACCCCTAGTGTTAGGAAAAGGGAAGGAGCCCCTGGTCCCGGGACATCCGACAACAGAATCTTGACAATACCCTTGATCTGTCGCTTATCACTTAGCATTAATCTTTTGGCTCAATTTGCTCAACTTTATAATTAGGATCTGAATAGGGCTTAATGTAGGCCATAAGGACCCTAGGGCCAGTCTTTGCTGAGCGGGGGTGCCATTTGCATTTCATCAGGGTGCCAACCGCCGCGGCTAGGTATTGTCTGATAAGCATATTAATAGGGGTAATTCTTAGCTACACATCAGGGTACATTGGACCCATTGATTATATACATTTATTTTTTGTGTCTTTCTCCTCCTATGTGGATTTTTAACGCATACTTAATAAAATGTATTTTTATGGTATATTTTTCGGTGAACTCCAACGTCACTGACATCCATTTCCTCTAGGTTATAATATGCGCTCTACATAGGTTTTTGTGATTAAAAAGCCTATGCATTTAAGATAGACAATACATTTTTACTTATCTCCTTTGATTAGACTAGAATAGTCTTCTGTGCTGTTACATTCCTCCTTTTCTGGTATACTGACTATACTGGCCAGACAACAACATAAAAAGACACCATGATGTGAACAGGGCTTAACTGGTGACAATCTGATAATGACCAGATAATGTAAGTGCTAAATAACATCAGCAATTTCACAATCATTTTTTTGTGTTCAGGAATGTCTGCAGAATTTTCCTGAACAAAACCAAACTTTTGCTGCAGGAAATCCGCATGCGTTTTTTTTTTCGTGTTTTTTGCTCGTTTTTTTCCCGAAGCTTCCCAATGCAATAATATTAGCGGCAAAAACGCAAAAAATCTGCAAAATTAATGAACATGCTGCGTTTTTTACCGCGATGCATTTTTTTCGTGGAAAAAAACGCAGCATGGGCACATGGGCATGTGCATGGGCAAAATTGCGGAATGCATTACAAATGATGGGATGCTTATGTATGCAGTTTTTTAGCGTTTTTTCCACGGAAAACGGCTGAAAAAACGCGAAAAAAACGCAAAGAAATCCTGAACGTGTGCACATAGCCTTAATGGGTTTTTTTTCACGTTAGTTTTACAGTTTCTTTCCATTTTGTGATATTAGTTGTCCATTTCGTTCATATCTGTTGTCCAGCAAAAATCATAGCCTCAAGAACATCGAAGAATACAGGCCTAATTGTACCTTTATCATTATATCATGCTTATGTCCCTAATGAACAGTCAGAATGGAGAAGACCCATGTTCAGATCCCTACGGTACTAACATGTAACCGGAGCTTCCCCTGCTCATTCTTCATTGACTAAAACATTCTGTCACCTAAATCTCCGTCACTGCCATTACCATTCATCAGCAATCCCCCGAATTTGCAATTAAGATGTCGGTTCATTACTGTCAGTTACAAGAATAAACACCTACAAAGAAAATAACTTACCCAAATGGCCTTCATTCTGGGACAGTACAATGTAACATTAAAAAAAAAAAAAAAAATCAATGGTCGTATCTTGGTTTTTAATCGGAGTCCAGGTGGCGATGGAGCCGAGCACCACTGTCAATCCCACGGACTGTTTATGCTAATATCACTAATTCCTTTACATCCGATCTCTGGGGATGCAGCTGGGACTATCATTTTTTCCTGTGTAGCTATCTTGTAGCCTTTTGTATATATTTTTTTTAACCACATGTTAATTTTCTTAATTGCAATCTCGGATATTGTGGGGTTAATTTTTGGACGCCTATAGAATACGCTTCAATTATGCCTGATTTTTTTCTTATATCGGATTAGGACATTCCCAAAGCTGCTGTGGAAATATTATATGCTCTCATTGCGTTAGCCTAATGAACACGATCTCATCTGGAGTTTCAATTTACGCTATTACTCGGCCACTGTAGGTAATAATTTACTGTTTAGAATGATTACCAGCGTGATATTTGTTTAATGACTTTTAGAAACAGAAAGTCCGCAATTGTACGAAGAATGAATACTTACCGTATGGGGATTATTACATTTTTCTTTTTTTTTTGCTTACAGTACAAGTTTAATCACTCTAAATAAGAAATATATAAAATATATCTGACCCCCCCCAATCCTCTTCTAAATTACTGCTCTCTGGTAAAATACCTGATATTAATTATCCACCCTCTCCAGAGCCCAAAAATTAACATCACAGCCACTGTTTGGGTTTAATGCTAATTTTATTGAAGTTGTTTTGCAAAGCGAAATATATTAAAATTAATAGGGCAAATGACAGTGGGTTGTTAAAATTAATTACGTTGCCATTTTCTTTTCTTTTGGTTTATGAGGCTTGGTAGTAGTAGCGAATTTCCTGTGCACCTGCTCCTGCTGTGGCCTAAGTGATATAGCGTCTACAAATCCAGAAAATTGTAGTATCAAATCTCCACACCAACTGTGCAGCAGCACTATCATCAAATCCCTGCTGAGAGGCGTTTCCCATCAAATCCCTCCGGAGATTTTCTTTCCCGGTCCCTCTGTAGCAGATCTGAACTCTGACCTGAACCTTTTCCTTACATCATGCAGTAGGTGCAGCAGAAGCGCCTCGTCCTGGACAAGTTGCAAAGTATTTTGATAGCCATAGCCTCATTAGCAGGTCAGCGATTCACTTGCCTTGGGCTACTTGGGTATCACATTTTAGCTCTTACTTCTATGCTAATTTTATTATACCCCGTTATGATAAACAACAACAAGTTTGTAACAAGTTTCTTTGCTGTGACATTTTCAAAGGATTTGTGGATTAGGTATCCCGGCTTTTTGTTTTTCTGCATAGTGAAGTTTAAATAACCATGCACCAAGCATAAACCAGACCAGCAGAAAGATGACAGGGAATATTTTAAAATATATCTGTTTTGTTTAATAGCAATAGAGAAAACCATTAAAAATATGCAAAAATAAATATAAAATAATGTAAATATGTATATGTATATTCTATCCGTGCACATATCAAGATAAGTATAATGTAATATCCAATTATATAAGGCAGGTCAAATTTCTATTATATATTATATACCCCAATAAAAATAAAATATAAGAAGTATATATGTGTTTAAAGTAACACAAAACATATATATCATCCCAAAAATACATAATGAAGCATACAAAAAGTGCAATAAGTGCTATGTGTAATATACTCAAAAGACACTTGCTTCTAAAGATGCATGTTTGTGCAAAATGTGCATAGAAAAAAGTGTTAATTGCAGATGCTATAACAAAGCCACTTACTTATGAAAAAATGGGGGAAATGTTCCAGGACCGCCAAATACTTGATGATGTGCACCCCGACGCGCGTTTCGGAATCACAGTTCCTTCGTCAGGGGGTAGTGAAGTTTAGTAACTTTTTCATTATTTATAGTTTACATTAACGTATCACAATGTAGAAACATTTCTAATTCTCTTCTTTACAGACTGTAGCTGTGATTTACAATTGCGTATAACATGCATGTAAAACTGTCTGGATTTTCCAAAAGCTGTTTTAATTTTTTTATTTAATTTTTTTTTTTACATTTTTTCATGGACATTTTTGGCTACGTTATCAAAGTCTATAGCGCAGAGCACCATGAAATGCATCTATTGCGTTTTTGCTGCACTTTTAAAACCTGCAGTAAAGAAGTCGTTTACAAAAAGCAGGTTTTTCTGTGTTTTTGCTGCATTTTTATTGCTGCGTTTTGTTATATCTCGTGCATGTTGATCGTTTAGTGCCCCTGCCCCAAAAAATAAAACATGATTTAACTTCCTTAGATTTTTGCACCAAAAATGCAGTGAAAACTGATACCTGTGTTTTTGCACTAAGGCTACTTTCACACTTGAGTACCGGGGCTTTGCGGACGGCTGCGTACTTCCTCCCTGAAGCTCCACCCACTTCCACACTTCTTCCCGTTAGGTCCGCCTACTTCTGCATGCGTCCTGCGCACCCAACCCCAGACACGAACACCATTTATTCTGAGTGCCGATTGGAATTTATATCCATATGACATATGTCTACTTAGAAAAAAAAAACAAAGAAAAAAAAGTCATCTAATTGATATATTTTTTTTAGATATTCATGGTTTGTCACATACTTTGTTCTTCAATTTTCCACCATGTATAAGATCTCTGCTTGCTTTTAGCAAACGGAAATCTTTTCTGAACAGCTTCTACTCCAAAGATGCTGATCCAATGGCACTGTGGACTGTACTATTCCATCCTGTGGAGTCCAGTAAAAAATAATTACATATGTTAGATGTGTTTTAGCAAGAAATTCCACGGATGATAGCTGGCACTTAATTACAGCCTATAGATGATGAATAGTAATAATGGAATCTATTTAGATGCTTTTTTTTCCGCATAATCAAGACCAGTTGATTTGAAAATTTACAACAATACATAATTTTCTAAAAAAAGCAAATATAAACAATATGAAATTGCTCCCAAATTTGCACAGATTTTTTAAAGAAATTCTATTCACTTGCATAGTAGTATGTTTACCAAGGAAACGGTCTACAAGTATATATGGAAGCTACTTATTGTTACATAATGGAGAATGGAGGAATTGTTTTTCCATCTTCTGTGATCATGGCCCGATTCTCTCGGATGAGCGAAAACACAGTCGTTTGAGCCAAGTCTAATCCTGGACAAACCCTTTAAGTTGACCTAAACTATCTTTTCTTCCTGCCTATATTGTACTTTTAATAATATTGTAATATTGTACTTTTAATCTTTTAGGTTTCCCAAATCGACCAAAATGTCTTAAAGTCATCGTTAACCCTCGCAGCCATAAAGGAGAAGCGTCCAATGTGTATTCCCGGCACATTGCACCTCTTTTCAAGCTTGCTGATATTCAGACACAGGTTACAGGTAAGTTTGTTTTAATAAATAAATCAGCTGAATAGAGATAGAAAATATTGCTAAGCAACCAAGACAAGCTGAACTTTCGGCTAATCCCCACCGGCTTTCAGCGGCAGCATAAATACAGTAAATCAGGTTACATACCCATTATTAATATATCGTCCGGTCTTCTTCGTTCAGAGCCGTATTCCCATCAGTGGTAACTGTAATCTATTAACAAACACTACATTAATATCCATATTTTGGATGTATTTATGTTCTAGCATAGTAAATATTTGTATAAATAAATACCTTTTTTAATTTACCATTGTTTATCTCATTCTGTAAAAAGAACGCAACCTGTCCCCATGGGCTGACAATGACAATTATTAGGTAACCCGGTCTGTTTTTGGAACACAAGCCATCAAAGAAAACTCAAGCAAAGGAAGAAATACAAACTTCATAAAAATGTCTATACATACACACACCATCTGCATTCACATTAAATACTAATATCGTCTAGTTCCCCCCTGCCATAAAAGAAAACTCTGACCGGTCAACGCATGGACTCTGATAGACCTCTAAAGGTGTCCAGTGGTATCTGGCACCAAAATGTTAGCAGGAGGTCCTCTGAATACTGTAAATTGTAAGGTGGGATCTCCATGGACTTGGGTTTTATAGCACATCCCACAGATCATCGATCAGATTAAAGAGAATCTGTCAGCAGGTGTTTTTTGCTGCATAATCCGAGAGCAGCATAATGTAGCGGTGGAGGCCCCAATTCCAGCGATGTCTCACTTATTGGGCTGTGTGCTGTTGTTTCAATAAAATTAGTGTTTTATCAGCAGGAGATTATCACCACAGGACAAGTGTCTTGTGCCTCCTGGTCCAAATCTTTCCTCGCCACTGATTAGCAGCTTTCTGTCAATTTAAAATGCACAAAGAAAACTGGCAGTCATGTGGGCGGAGATATACACAGCTCAGCATTCTGAGCACCGCTAGATCTGCAGCAACGAAAACAGGGATTGTCTCAAAATGACAGCATGCATCCCAGTAAATAAAACATCACTGGACAGAGTTTACTGAATTTGGGGGAGAGGAGTTTTCGAAACTGGAAAACATCTTTAAGATGTTTAAGTCAACTCCATGAACGCTTCGCATGTTCTTCAAACCATTCCTGAACAGTCTTTCTAATGTGTCAGGTGGATTATCCTGCTGAAGAAAGCCACTACCATTAGTACATCCTGTTGGCACGTCATCGTAACATCCGCAAGAATGCCAGAACCCAAGTCCAGCCTTCATTGGCCAAAGTTTCTCCACAATGAGAAGAACCAAACTTTTTCCTACTGGGCATCTTGTTGCCATCTATTCCACAGATAAATGACTGATATATGGCAAGCTGCAATACACTGACATGTCATACTTTTTTTAGCATTATGTCCTTCAACAACTCTTCTGTAAGTAGACGGTACTGGCTAGACTTTAATCCTGTTAGAGCAGCCCTAACTGCAACTGAAAAGTTTTTGGGATTCCATTAACGCCCGAAAAATTAAGAAACGCCCCCCCCCCTTGTTATTTCCAACAATCTCCAATGTTTTAATGAGTGTTTGTTTATTTTATACTGTTCTCGAAAATTGGCAATTTGCGCGTCTTGCATTTTTGCAACTTTTTACCCATTGGAGAATAACAGCAGTGGCATTGTGATTGTGATTTTACATGAAATTGCATTTTATTTTCTGACATTATTTTTTTTTTCATTGTTTTTCAAGACACTTGACTCAAGGGGTCAAGGCACTATTTGCTTCAAATTTCCCATTCACTGCAGAGTTATAATTTTCATCATATTTATTTCACATAATGAATAAGAAAAAATATCACCATTTGTGTGAAATAGGTTTTTAAGTTGCAAAACGTTTATTATGAATCGATGATAATGATTGTATTAGTGTTATCCTCACTTTTATTCGAATCCATTACTCTAACCTAGCTTGTGCGTTTTCTGCTGCTCAGCACAGAACGGGTTTGATAACTGTGACACCTGGTGGCCACAGCAGGGAGATGCCCACTAAAACGCCTGCCGTGCTGCAACCAGCAAGATTTTATTTTATTGGAGTTTTTCTCTGAGCATTTTTTTATGAGTACTTTGTAGATATTGATGAAAAATGGAGGCATTTATCAATAAACTTCATGCATAAATTTTGCCTTCAGATCTGGAATTAGAAAAACTGCAGCCACATATAAATAATCCATTTTAGATGGAATCTAAAGTCCTTGAAAAGATGAGTTCACATCAGATGGCTCTCTTCTACCCGAGGCCACAGTGCTCACATGCAGCAAAAGTTTTAAGGGGATCAAGGGCAAAATTTGCATTTACCTCCTATATTGATTATATGACCTATATCACTCGTAAAAAAAAACCCAAAAACTGTAAATGCCTCAGTGTCCACAGATAAGTGTGTAACAGAGTGAGAGGTACCTGAATAAGAAACGTAATAAAGCCTCTAGGAAGGCATATATATATTTTTTTAGAATTTATAGAACTAATTTTTTTTATTTTTTTTATGTAGTTCACATCATGTATTTTATTTGTAATTTTATAAAATTGAGCAAATCCCTTGAAATTCAATTTGGGCAGATTTACTAAGTTGAAAGAGAGATATTCGATTTACATTAAATAGATTTGAAGAAACTCAAATTTGCAGGGAAAGGTTAAATAAATAATACATTTTTTTCCGGCACTCCACATACCTGTTCTGCCAACGCTGCTACCCACCTGGTCCATCCATTCTTTACTAAAAGTGTGTTGCTCACAGAGTAATAATGCAGGACAGCCTAAAGACACTCCCCCGAGGGGGGGCGCATGCGCGGACCTTAGTAGCAGCGGACATGTCGCGCTGAGCTCCGCTTCCCGACTGTTCCCACACAGCCCTATTCAGCCGTCAGTGCGCAACAAACTTACCGCCACCAGATCGCTCACATCCCCGGAAACGGCGCTGCTGGTAATGCCAAAGAAGGGGAGCGTAACCCTGCAGGCCGCTCCATTACAGATCTTCTCCTGAGCGGTAATACATCCAAGATGGCCGCCGCAACAGCCTTATCCCCAGCCACGGCGCTGCAGGCAGAGGAGATTGCTGGCCAGGGAGAATCTGCTCCAAATATGGAAGCCATGATCTCCACAGCGGCACTCACAAAATCCCTGCAGGAGACTTTCAGGGCTGAGTTATCTTCAGCCATGCAGGGCATCGCTTCACAGCTCCAAGACATTATGCAACGCACAAATAACCTAGAAGAAAAAATGGAGGCTATGACAGACGCCATAGAAGAGGACCACGAGACACTCAGGCATCATACAGACCGCATTAATGATCTGGAACTCCGCTGTGAGGACTATGAAAACAGGTCCCGCAGGAGCAACTTAAGATTAAGAGGCCTCCCTGAGCATACTGTTGCCCTCAAAGAAACAGCAACAGCTCTTTTTACAGCTCTCCTGCCTGATTTAGATCCATCCCTCCTCCATATCACCAGAATCCACAGGGCCCTGGGTAAACCTCGCTCTGCTGACATGCCCAGAGATGTGATTTTGAAACTGCATTATGAAGAAACGAGGGATTTGATCCTGATGGCAGCCAGAGACCATCCAGCTTTACCTAACTTACCAAACTCTGTACATATATATGCAGACATTGCCACGGCCACGCTGGCCAGAAGGAGATCGCTCAGGCCCATCACGGCTTCTCTCCAGAAAGCTCAAGTTAAATACTGTTGGGGGTTCCCCTTTGCCCTGAACTTCACAGCTAACTCCCAATCATTTACCTGCCGATCCCTGGAAGAAGGAAAACAGGCTTTGATTAAAGCAGGAATACCGATCAGTGCTGACACCCCCTCTCTTCCCCAGAGAAAACCCAGACCAGCAAGGGAATGGAAAGACTCACCCAGAACAAGGAGTCAAAATGCACGGGTTACCTGATGTGGCTCTCCTGTAGCGTGGTTGAGAGAAAATTACGTCCGCTGAGACCACCTCCATCGAAAAAGGAGACCCTCTCCTTAACCGAATTCGTCTTGTGTAATGTACCCTGAATCCGGATGAGTATTTTACCATTATGTGTCTGACTTACTTCTTATAGGGTTACTAAACCCATCTGAACCTCTCTTACCTCTTCATATCCTCTCTCCCCCCTCCCCCACCCTACCCCATCATTCGCTTCCTATCCCCTGCTCCCTATATACCCCCCAACCCCCTTACCCCCCCCTCCCCCTTCTTCTTTTTTTTTTTTTTTTTCTTTTTCCCTAATATACCAAGGGTTGGGACTGTTGGGATTATGACATGCTGCCCAGAACTGGCGACCCCTGGTTTGCAACCTAATATGGGAACCCAGATCGCCATACTTGTTGGACTTAGGGTACTGTCACACAGTCACATTTTGATCGCTACGACGGTACGATTCGTGACGTTCTAGCGATATCGTTACGATATCGCAGTGTCTGACACGCAGCAGCGATCAGGGATCCTGCTGAGAATCGTACGTCGTAGCAGATCGTGTGGAACTTTCTTTCGTCGCTTGATCACCCGCTGACATCGCTGGATCGTTGTGTGTGACAGCGATCCAGCGATGTGTTCGCTTGTAACCAGGGTAAACATCGGGTAACTAAGCGCAGGGCCGCGCTTAGTAACCCGATGTTTACCGTGGTTACCAGCGTAAACGTAAAAAAACAAACAGTACATACTTACATTCCGGTGTCTGTCCTCCAGCGTCTCAGCTTCTCTCCACTGTGTGAGCGTCTGCCAGCCGGAAAGCGAGCACAGCGGTGACGTCTGACGTCACCGCTGTGCTTGCCGGCTATGGCGCTTACACAGTGGAGAGAAGCAGAACGCCGGGGACAGACACCGGAATGTAAGTATGTACTGTTTGTTTTTTTATTACTTTTACGCTGGTAACCACGGTAAACATCGGGTTACTAAGCGCGGCCCTGCGCTTAGTTACCCGATGTTTACCCTGGTTACCGGGGACTTCGGCATCGCTCCAGCGCCGTGATTGCAACGTGTGACCGCAGTCTACGACGCTGGAGCGATATTCATACGATCGCTGCGATGTCACGGATCGTGCCGTCGTAGCGATCAAAATGGTACTGTGTGACAGTACCCTTAGAGTCCTTTTGAAAATGTTATTTGTTCTGATTGTCGTTGTCTTCCCCCCGTTTGTCCCTCACCCATTGTTTCTTCACATTTATAGATGCTCTATCTACAGACTGACTGGATGCTGTGACGAGGTGAACCTAGATACGATTGCAGCCCCTAGCCTCACACCCAATATCAATAGTCACATACCCAAATATGTGTAGAGTCCTCTCCCATAATGTCCGGGGATTTAATTCACCATTAAAGCGTAAAAAGGCCTTCATTGATTACCAAAAACACAAGCCTGATATAATTTGCTTGCAGGAGACCCACTTCACCACCTCTTCATACTCTAAATACTTTGATTCCCAATATTCACAACATTATTTGTCGTCGTGGGATCGTAAGAGAAGAGGCGTGGCCATCCTTATTAAAAATAGTTTCCCATTTCACCACTCTAGCACATATCTGGACCCCGAGGGTAGATTCATTATCTTACTTGGCACATCCCAGGGCCTCAACATTTGCATCGTTAATAGTTACTCCCCCGCAAATGCTCAGACTCACACCTTCCAACTAATCTTGTCTAAACTAACCTCACTTACATACCACTACCTTGTTTGGTGTGGAGACTTTAACCTCACTATAAACCCATCACTAGATAGCAGTTCTCTGAAGCGAACTGACATAACAAAAACTGATAGGAGAATAATACTTCAGCTGATGAAGGAGAGTCATATCGAAGACGTGTGGAGAGAGATGAACGGCCCCATAAGGGGATATACTTACTACTCCCCAGCACAAAAAACTTACTCAAGAATAGACCTTCATCTAACCTCCGCCACAACACTCCCTTCAGTCCTTTTTTCCCGACACATCCCATCATCATGGTCGGATCATGATGTTGTCTTATCAATGTTTAAATTTGACATCATCTCCTCTAGGCTATTCAAATGGAGGCTAAATGAATCCCTGCTTACTGACCCCTCCACCCTAACTAATATCAAAAAAGATTTGAATATTTACTTCGAAACCAATTCCACTGGTGACGTTTCACCCGGTTTGGTGTGGATGGCACACAAAAAATTCATAACAGGGTCATTGATCAAAATTGCCTCTACTAAAAAGAAACAAAGATCGGAGCAACAGTTACAAATGGAAAACAAGTTGTCTAGATTGGAACAAGCAAACCAATCCGCCTCGTCACTATATTTAATTAAACAGATCCACGACACTAAATTGAAATTAGATGCACTTCTAACAAACAAAACTGAAAAAGCACTGACATGGACCAGGTCGTCCTTCTACAAACACGCCAACAAACCTAGCAATATGCTAGCTCGTAAACTCAGAAATAAACAGCTCCTAAACAATATTCCCTTTATCAAAGATTCAACAGGCCAAACCACAGCCAACCCAGAAACTATTTACAGCACATTTCATAAATACTACCAATCTCTTTACACTTCCCCCCAGCCTTCTCCCCCACAGCGTTTACAGTCCTTTTTTAGAGATTTTGAAACTTCCTAAGATATCTGCCTCCGCCATTGACCATCTCCAAACACCCATCACCACAGAGGAAGTAACGTCCACAATCAAGAATCTCAAAAAAACAAAGCTCCCGGCCCTGACGGCCTTACAGCTTTATACTACAAAAAATTCAGTGACATACTTACACCTTACATTCAACATTTCTGCAATGCCCTTCTAAACAGGAACCAAATGCCGCCTGAATTTTATACCGCGTACGTAACAATAATCCCAAAACCAAAGAGAGACCATCTTTACTCTAAGAATTATAGGCCCATTTCTCTGTTGAATGTGGACCTAAAAATATTTATGTCTATCATGACAGCCAGACTTAATACAGTCCTACCTTCATTGATCCATCGTGATCAAGTGGGATTTATACCTAAAAGGCAGGGCCCGGATAATATTAGAAGGAACCTGAATCTCATACACTCAGCAAATCATCACAGACGGCCCCTTTTGATGTTGGCCCTTGACATTGAAAAAGCTTTCGATTCGATCTCTTGGACATAACTATTTGAAGTTCTAGCAAAATTTGGTATCCCGGCAGGTATTATATCAAGCCTCAAATTACTCTACGATAGCCCCATGGCCTACCTAAAACTACCCTCTAATCAACCCGTCCCTATTAAAATTCAGCGAGGCACAAGGCAGGGCTGCCCGCTGTCGCCAGCCTTGTTTGCCTTGGCTATGGAACCTCTGGCGGAAGCCATTCGTACTAACCCTAACATCCAGGGGCCCCAGGATCTGGGTGATCAATATAAAACAAGCCTCTTCGCAGACGATCTACTTCTGACCCTTACCAACCCAATTACCTCACTCTCAAATTTATTTACCGTCCTCCACGAATTCGAACTCATATCAGGCCTTAAGATCAGTGTTGACAAATCTGAGGCTCTATTTATTAATACCCCAAAAGCCGCCCAAACCAACATAGTCTCCCAATTTAAATTTACTAAAAAAGAACATTACCTGACCTATTTGGGAGTTAATCTGACCTCCCACAGGTCGACTCTATTTAAATGGAACTACCTTCCACTACTAAAAAACCTCCAATCAGATCTCGCTAGATGGTCCTCGATGGCATTGTCCTGGCTCGGCAGATTGCATGCCATTAAGATGGTTACTCTCCCAAAATTCCTATACCTCTTCCGATCGTTACCTATCCCGTTATCACCCAAGACATTACGTGAAATCCATACCACAATTTCGAGGTTTCTGTGGCTGGGCAAGAGACCCCGGATTTGACAGAAAACCTTATTTATACACAGAAGATTGGGGGGTTTATCCTTACCCAACTTTGTATTATACTATAAGTCAGCCCAACTAGCCCAGCTAATTAATGTCTGTACTGATAGAGATAATCGGCCTAGATGGATTGATCTAGAATCCTCCTTCATGGCCCCCTTCTCCCTACCAGGCCTACTCTGGACTTTGCAGAAGCTCCCAAGGGGTCTTCATGTAACGGCGCCATTCTCCTTTCACTCCTTGATCATTTGGCGAAAAGAGAGGTTTAAGCATGACCTACAATCTAGAGCATCCCTATTGACCAACCTCTTCCATAATCCTGATTTTATACCGGGACTAGAGCCCCGCCCCTTCTCCTGGTGGATCTCTAGCGGCGTAACCACCCTGAGATACCTTTGCACGCCTTTCCACACCCTACTTACCCAACAAGAGTTTATCCAAAAACTCACACCTCCACCCGGGGAGACATTGCGTACTTGTCAAATCTTCCATTTTGCCAGACAGACCTTACAATTTAAAGTCCCCCTACGCCCTACAAATTTTGAACAGAAATGTTTAAACGACTCCCTGGGCAGGGGATCCATTTCCCTTATCTACGCCTCCCTAAATAATACTCAGGGTGACAAAAAGCTTCCTTTTATGGAACAATGGGAGACAGATTTGAATATATCAATGTCCCTAGAGGAATGGAGGAAAAATTGCAATACACTCTCTAAAGGTAGCTATCAGTCCTCGTTGGTTGAGACATCCATCAAACTCCTGCATAGGACTTACCAAGTCCCGAGCAAATTACATGCAATTTACCTGAATGTATCAGACCGTTGCTTCAGGGGATGCGGGGCCCAAGGAAACCTTAAACACATTTGGTGGGAATGCCCGGTGGTTTCCGCTCTGTGGCGAAAGGTTCAGTCCGCTGTGACAAAAATGTATGGTAAAATGGTACTTTTGAACCCGGCTGTATTCCTTTTGGTAGCTAGGATATCTGGCTTTTCTACTAAACTTCACAACCTAGTCTGCCAATTTTGCACGGCTGCAAAGCTACACATTGCATCGAGGTGGAGGACTGCTTCTCTTTCAATGTCACTAGTCGTGAACAGGATGAACACCATCTTACTCTACGAAAGAATCCAAGCCACAAGGGATGACACATGGGACATTTTCTATCAGACTTGGCGACCCTGGATGGAACTGGATACTAATGTAAACCTAGGGCAGACTTTAATATTATCCTTGTGATGGCTGTAAAACTTGTTCGTGTTCACTCATGTCATTCAGTATGAAATTCCTAATTGACCTTCCTCCATGTACTTTTCTCCCTTGTCCTTGTCCTGTTGTCTATGTGTGTTTATTTTGTGTTTTCCAGTCGTCGATCGGCTGTTGTTTACTTCCCGAGATTTAAGCTGCATATTACTCCCTTGCACGGGAAAATTGTTGTTATTCTCTTGTTCAGAAAAATAAAACTTATTGAAACTAAAGACACTCCCCCGAGGATCCTGTGAGCCATATTTCTGGAACTGTATGGTGGATTTAAAGAAAATAAAAAACGGAACACTCATGAGAGCTGTAGAAATAAAATATGAGCAAAATCGAGTTGCTTTTAACCTAGTGAGTGGTCTTCTTTAATAAATAAGGCCAATAGTGGGTAACTTATAAATAGAAGGGACAATCCATAGTAATCATTCAGATCTTTGCACAAGATTGATCTTCTTACCAATCGTTCATCCATCAAGTCGCTATAGCTCGAGACCGAACCACAGTCCGCCAAATAATAATAATATAATATGACCTCTATAATGATCGCAGACTATTTCTGAATAAGTCTTATGAAAAGAAATTTTTTTTAATTTAAATAATAGTCATCCCAGAAAATATTTTTAAATACAAGAAAAATAGAAAGTTACGGCAAAAAAAAAAATAAATACAAAAATGGCCCTTTCTAATGGTGGAAAATAATAACAAAATGAATAATAATACATTTGATATTTGAGTGTATCATTGACTTTTAACGTTGGGTCCCAGTTTCACTATAATAAATATATTCTTTTTTTTTTTTCTACTCAAATTATCATGTTACCCTGAATACCAAAAAAGCCCCGTAACTCATTCTCTTACCAGACCTCAGCCATGAACAGACAGGCATGAAAGATTTATGTAATCTTGCATATAACGGTGCACATTCTTACACAAAACATCCATCTGTAAGTGTCATGTCAGTCAAGAGGAATCTTTGATGGTTGGTTACAGCTGTGGAGCCTCTTCTGGCATTGCCGCCCTATAAAATGCTAAACGTGGTTGCGCTGCTCTCTGCCATCTGCAGCTTGGCTTTTCCGTTTTGCTCTGGCATTTTATACGATGCACAGGGCATCACGAGAGGCTCAGACGACAATGTAGAGTGACAGATTCATTTCCTCCGGAGGGTACATATTCTGGTATGCTCTTGTGCCACCCTTCTTTTTGTGCTTTATTGCAAAGTTACTGGTATTTGGCTTTTTTTTTAATTCTTCTATACTTGTTCCTTACCAGGTTTTCTAGTCAACACTGGATATTGGTAATCAATTAATTGCTCAATTTCTCAAGATTTATTAATTATTAATATATAATTGACTATTAAAACATATTATACCAATCCTTATGTTCTGGAGCAGCCGAATATTTCTGGTTCAGAATTTAGTTCTCCTCTTTCTCGTATCAATATAGCTGACTAAGATTAAATGGGGTCCCATGCAGGATCTTCTATTGATATCCCTCTTTTGGTTTCCCATCTAGTGCCTAAATAATACAGTCCTACAGTCATACAGATTAAGGCACCAAGTGTGAGAGTTAAGATATATTGGTTTGTCACAGAACCTTATGTTTTGGTATAATTTGTAGAGACACAACTATTTGGCAAGGGGAATAGTAATGTCCAGTTGCCAATTTATTCACGAATTTCTAGGAGGAATATAGTCCAGAATTTTTATATTCCAGAAACAAGATTTTATGTATTTTAAAATAGTTTTAAGGTGTTGACCTATTTTGCAAAATTATAAAAAAATATATATACTGTACATATTTTTCTATAAGCCACTTATGGCATATGCTGGAAATGTATACATATAAATGTTAATGTGTTTTTTTTTCTTTCTCCATAGAAACTAACTATAAAGGACATGCCCTTACATTGCTTAAAGAGTGTGAACTCCGGGAGTTTGACGGGTATGCTCTTTATCTACTAAAGTTTGAGTAATTGAATGTGTAGTTTGGTAATACAGTATATAAAGTATATGTAGCCAGTGTAAGCTTTGCAGACCTTGAGAAAGTGAACTGAAATGTACAAAATATCAAGAGTAGCGACAAAATCACTGGTGTTCTCAGTCCATACTTGGAACTGGATTACCAGGCAGTGACCATCGGCAGCAGTCACCTGAGATTGTTCATATCAGGCGAATGGCGGGAGACACAGGGCAGAAAGCAGAAGAGTGGTTACTGTCTGGGACATAGGTGTATATATTTTTTTGTTTTGTGCAGTACTGTGGAGCAAATATTAAGTGATTGTCCAGCTTTTGCTATACATTTAATGTGTAGACCAGGAAACTCTAAGCCTACACACCAAAGATGTCTGCAGGGATACATTAGCCTGGCAAAGGCCAGGGGCATATATTAAGCTCATTGGTTCCATAGTAAAAGTCCTCACATTCTCCATAACAATTTTTTTTTAGCAGAATAGGGTTATCACAGAAGGGCATACCTTCCAACATTTGAAGACCGTAAGAGGTACATGTATTGTGGAATGAGCATAGCAATGTGCCCACTACTGAAGCTCTTTAGTGTTTTCACCCACTACCATACACCTTGCATAGCCTCCATAGAGCATGCTCCCAAATGCCCCACCCCCACACACAGTATGACTCCCCCACTGTGAATTCCCTACACAAATTGCCCTTACAGTATTCCCTACATGCAAAGCCTGGTGACCCCACAGTGCCCTCAGCAAAGTATAATGATCCACAGTATGCCCAACACATTATGATGCTGCCCAGTGCCCATAAAACAGTATGATTGTGTGTGGAGCAGAGATTCTTTTGAATTGCCCTCCACTAAGCATGATGTCCCCATAGTTCTTCTTCATGCAATATTATACTCCACAGTCATCACGCCAACAGTGTGATCCCCCACACCTCCCCATACAATATCATATCCCTGAAAGTCTCAAGCATACAGTATCATGACCCCCACACACAATTTAATGATTCCACAGCCCCCGAAAGTGTGATACCCAACAGCCCCCAAACAGTATGATGGTCTCCACATGTAGAATGATGTCCTACAGCCCTCCGGTCATAATACCCAGAGTGTGATTTCCCAGAGCCCACCACACACACAGTATTATGGCTCCACAGCCCCCTTCGCCACACACACACGCGCGCACACACACACACACACACACACACACAGTATAATGACTTCACAGCTTCTCACACAGTATGAAGCTCCCACAATCCCCAACACAATAACATGGTCCCCAACATCATCCCTGCAGTATAAGGTCCCCATCAGCTCTTCCTGCCCATATGCACACAGTACGAGGCCCACACAGTCCTCCACAAAGTATCAGGACACCTACAATCCAGGAGAGGGTGGCAATTGAAAGAGAATATTGCAAAAGATGTATAAGGGCTTAGGTTGGGGGTTGGTGATTGAAGGGGGTTGAACGAGACTTGATAACTTGAGCAATGAGCTGGCAGGAGACAGTTCTATAGAAATTAATGTACAGGAGAGAGGTCGTGGGTAGGGTTGAGCGAAAAGGATCGTTCATTTTCATAAGTCGCCGACTGTTGGCAAAGTCGGCGTCTCATGAAACCGAGCCGATCCCTGTGTGGGGTCTGCCATGCGGTACGCGACTTTCGCGCCAAAGTCGCGTTTCAATGACGCTAAAAGCGCCATTTCTCAGCCAATGAAGGTGGACGCAGAGTGTGGGCAGCGTCATGACATAGATCTCAGTCCCCACCATCTTAGAGAAGGGCATTGCAGTGATTGGCTTGCTTTCTGCGGCGTCACAGGGGCTATAAAGGGGCATTCCCGCCGACCGCCATCTTACTGCTGCTGATCTGAAAGTAGGGAGAGGTTGCTGCCGCTTCTTCGGAAGCAGGGATAGTGATAGGCAGGGTACATAAAGCTACAAACCGCTTGTGCTGTAGCGATTTCCACTGTCCAACACCACCTTTTGATTGCAGGGACAGTGGAAGCTACATTTTTTTTTCCTCAGCGCTGTAGCTCATTGGGCTGCCCTAGAAGGCTCCCTGACCCTGATAGCTGCGTTGCTGTGCCTGTGTGTGTACGCCGCTGTGCAAACCAACTGCTTTTTTCAAAGCACAAATCCTGTTTTTCCTTCCTTTCTACACAGCTATCTTGTGTGTTTGTCCACACTTTTGTGTGCAGCAGTCCTTTTTATAGCTGCCTGCAATACTTTTCTGAGATAACTGCAGGGAGATAAATATTGGCAAGTCTGCCTCCGTGCCATTGCTGTGTGTGGCATCTGTCTCTCATTGTGTGGCACCGAAAACACTGTGTAATACTTGGCCATTTTTTTTTTTTTTTGGGTTCATTCACCCTTTTCCAAAAAAAAATTAGTGGGAGATAAATATTGGCAAGTCTGCCTCCGTGCCATTGCTGTGTGTGGTATCTGTCTCTCATTGTGTGCCACCAAAAACACTGTGTAATACTTGGCCATTTTTTTTTTTTGGGGTACATTCACCCTTTTCCAAAAAAAAAATTAGTGGGAGATAAATATTGGCAAGTCTGCCTCCGTGCCATTGCTGTGTGTGGCATCTGTCTCTCATTGTGTGCCACCAAAAACACTGTGTAGTACTTGGCCATTTTTTTTTTTTGGGTACATTCACCCTTTTCCAAAAAAAAAATTAGTGGGAGATAAATATTGGCAAGTCTGCCTCCGTGCCATTGCTGTGTGTGGCATCTGTCTCTCATTGTGTGCCACCGAAAACACTGTGTAATACTTGGCCTTTTTTTGGGGGGGGGTAAATTCTCCCTTTTCAAAAAAAAAAATTAGTGGGAGATAAATATTGGCAAGTCTGCCTCCGTGCCATTGCTGTGTGTGGTATCTGTCTCTCATTGTGTGCCACCAAAAACACTGTGTAATACTTGGCCATTTTTTTTTTTTGCTAAATTCTCCCTTTTCCCAAAAAAAAATTAGTGGGAGATAAATATTGGCAAGTCTGCCTCCGTGCCATTGCTGTGTGTGTCATCTGTCTCTCATTGTGTGCCACCGAAAACCACTGTGTAATACTGGGCCTCTTTTTTTTTTTAGGGTGAATTCTCCCAGAAAAAAAAAAATAGTGGGAGATTAAGATTGGCATTTCTGCTTGAGTGCTGGTCCTGTGTGTGCCATCTGTCTCAAATTATTGGGGCACAGAAAACCTAGTGTGTAACATTGGGCCTGATTTTCCTTTCAGTGTCAGGCACCTATAAAGGTATATATACAGGTCCTTCTCAAAAAATTAGCATATAGTGTTAAATTTCATTATTTACCATAATGTAATGATTATAATTAAACTTTCATATATTATAGATTCATTATCCACCAACTGAAATTTGTCAGGTCTTTTATTGTTTTAATACTGATGATTTTGGCCTACAACTCCTGATAACCCAAAAAACCTGTCTCAATAAATTAGCATATTTCAACCGTCCAATCAAATAAAAGTGTTTTTTAATAACAAACAAAAAAACCATCAAATAATAATGTTCAGTTATGCACTCAATACTTGGTCGGGAATCCTTTGGCAGAAATGACTGCTTCAATGCGGCGTGGTATGGAGGCAATCAGCCTGTGACACTGCTGAGATGTTATGGAGGCCCAGGATGCTTCAATAGCGGCCTTAAGCTCATCCAGAGTGTTGGGTCTTGCGTCTCTCAACTTTCTCTTCACAATATCCCACAGATTCTCTATGGGGTTCAGGTCAGGAGAGTTGGCAGGCCAATTGAGCACAGTAATACCATGGTCAGTAAACCATTTACCAGTGGTTTTGACACTGTGAGCAGGTGCCAGGAAGCATGAAGTGCTCCAAAATCTCCTGATAGCTAGCTGCATTGACCCTGCCCTTGATGAAACACAGTGGACCAACACCAGCAGCTGACATGGCACCCCACACCATCACTGACTGGGTACTTGACACTGGACTTCAGGCATTTTGGCATTTCCTTCTCCCCAGTCTTCCTCCAGACTCTGGCACCTTGATTTCCGAATGACATGCAAAATTTGCTTTCATCAGAAAAAAGTACTTGGGACCACTTAGCAACAGTCCAGTGCTGCTTCTCTGTAGCCCAGGTCAGGCGCTTCTGCCGCTGTTTATGGTTCAAAAGTGGCTTTACCTGGGGAATGCGGCACCTGTAGCCCATTTCCTGCACACGCCTGTGCACGGTGGCTCTGGATGTTTCCACACCAGACTCAGTCCACTGCTTCCTCAGGTTCCCCAAGGTCTGGAATCGGTCCTTCTCCACAATCTTCCTCAGGGTCCGGTCACCTCTTCTCGTTGTACAGCGTTTTCTGCCACATTGTTTCCTTCCAACAGACTTACCATTGAGGTGCCTTGATACAGCACTCTGGGAACAGCCTATTTGTTGAGAAATTTCTTTCTGGGTCTTACCCTCTTGCTTGAGGGTGTCAATGATGGCCTTCTTGACATCTGTCAGGTCGCTAGTCTTACCCATGATGGGGGTTTTGAGTAATGAACCAGGCAGGGAGTTTTTAAAAGCCTCAGGTATCTTTTGCATGTGTTTAGAGTTAATTAGTTGATTCAGAAGATTAGGGTAATAGGTCGTTTAGAGAACCTTTTCTTGATATGCTAATTTATTGAGACAGGTTTTTTGGGTTATCAGGAGTTGTAGGCCAAAATCATCAGTATTAAAACAATAAAAGACCTGACAAATTTCAGTTGGTGGATAATGAATCTATAATATATGAAAGTTTAATTGTAATCATTACATTATGGTAAATAATGAAATTTAACACTATATGCTAATTTTTTGAGAAGGACCTGTAAATCCTACAGAAGTTTGAGTTCACCTGATAAGTTGTTTTACAGTAACAAATAGCGTTACTTTGGTTATGTTTTGCAAACAATGAGGAAGTCTAGTGGAAGAGGTCGTGGCCGTGGGCGGTCATTGTCAGCTGGTAATGATGGTAGTGGTGGTGGAGCATCAGGTGGTCGTGGTAAAAGCAGTACAGCACCTAAGTCTCGAGTTGTTGAGCCAGGTTCGTTGTCTGGCTACACAAGGCCTCGAACGCTCTCTTTTCTGGGTGTAGGAAAACCACTTTTGAAGCCGGAGCAGGAGGAACAAGTATTGGCTTTCATTGCTGACTCTGCCTCTAACTCTTTCGCCTCCTCCTCGGAAAGTGCCAAATGTCAGAGCAGTGCATCGTCAGTGGATGCTCCCGGTCAGGAAGAAGTCGCTTCCTTGTGTCCTTCACTAAAAACAACAGTTAACCACTTAAGCCCCGAGGGTGGTTTGCACGTTAATGACCGGGCCAATTTTTACAATTCTGACCACTGTCCCTTTATGAGGTTATAACTCTGGAACGCTTCAACAGGTCTTGGCGATTCTGACATTGTTTTCTCATGACATATTGTACTTCATGATAGTGGTAAAATTTCTTTGATATTACCTGCGTTTATTTGCAAAAAAAATGGAAATTTGGCGAAAAGTTTGAAAATTTTGCAATTTTCCAAATTTGAATTTTTATGCCCTTAAATCACAGAGATATGTCACACAAAATACTTAATATGTAACATTTCCCACATGTCTACTTTACATCAGCACAATTTTGGAACCAAAATTTTTTTTTGTTAGGGAGTTATAAGGGTTAAAAGTTGACCAGCAATTTCTCATTTTTACAACACCATTTTTTTTTAGGGACCACATCTCATTTGAAGTCATTTTGAGGGGTCTATATGATAGAAAATACCCAAGTGTGACACCATTCTAAAAACTGCACCCCTCAAGGTGCTCAAAACCATACTCAAGAAGTTTATTAACCCTTCTGGTGCTTCACAGGAATTTTTGGAATGTTTAAATAAAAATGAACATTTAACTTTTTTTCACAAAAAATTTACTTCAGCTCCAATTTGTTTTATTTTACCAAGGGTAACAGGAGAAAATGGACCCCAAAAGTTGTTGCACAATTTGTTCTGAGTACGCCGATACCCCATATGTGGGGGTAAACCACTGTTTGGGCGCATGACAGAGCTCGGAAGCGAAGGAGCGCCATTTGACTTTTCAATGCAAAATTGACTGGAATTGAGATGCGACGCCATGTTGCGTTTGGGGAGCCCCTGATGTGCCTAAACATTGAAACCCCCCACAAGTGACACCATTTTGGAAAGTAGACCCCCTAAGAAACTTATCTAGAGGTGTGGTGAGCACTTTGACCCACCAAGTGCTTCACAGAAGTTTATAATGCAGAACCGTAAAAATAAAAAATCATATTTTTTCACAAAAATTATTTTTCGCCCCCAATTTTTTATTTTCCCAAGGGTAAGAGAAGAAATTGGACCCCAAAAGTTGTTGTACAATTTGTCCTGAGTACGCTGATACCCCATATGTGGGGATAAACCACTGTTTGGGCGCATGGGAGAGCTCGGAAGGGAAGTATCACCGTTTGACTTTTCAATGCAAAATTGACAGGAATTGAGATGGGACGCCATGTTGCGTTTGGAGAGCCACTGATGTGCCTAAACATTGAAACCCCCCACAAGTGACACCATTTTGGAAAGTAGACCCCCTAAGGAACTTATCTAGATGTGTTTTGAGCGCTTTGACCCACCAATGGCTTCACAGAAGTTTATAATGCAGAGCCATAAAAATAAAACAAAAATTATTTTCCCACAAAAATTATTTTTTAGCCCCCAGTTTTGTATTTTCCCGAGAGTAACAGGAGAAATTGGACCCCAAAAGTTGTTGTCCAATTTGTCCTGAGTGCGCTGATACCCCATATGTGGGGGGGAACCACCGTTTGGACGCATGGAAGGGCTCGGAAGTGAAGGAGCGCCATTTGGAATGCAGACTTAGATGGAATGGTCTGCAGGCTTCACATTGCGTTTGCAGAGCCCCTAATGTACCTAAACAGTAGAAGCCCCGCACAAGTGACCCCATTTTGGAAACTAGACCCCCCAAGGAACTTATCTAGATGTGTTGTAAGAACTTTGAACCCCCAAGTGTTTCACTACAGTTTATAACGCAGAGCCGTGAAAATAAAAAATCCTTTTTTTTCCCACAAAAATTATTTTTTAGCCCCCAGTTTTGTATTTTCCCAGGGGTAACAGGAGAAATTGGACCCCAAAGGTTGTTGTCCTATTTGTCCTGAGTACGCTGATACCCCATATGTTGGGGTAAACCCCTGTTTGAGCACACGGGAGAGCTCGGAAGGGAAGGAGCACTGTTTTACTTTTTCAACGCAGAATTGGCTGGAATTGAGATCGGACGCCATGTCGCGTTTGGAGAGCCCCTGATGTGCCTAAACAGTGGAAACCCCCCAATTATAACTGAAACCCTAATCCAAACACACCCCTAACCCTAATCCCAACAGTAACCCTAACCACACCTCTAACCCTGACACACCCCTAACCCTAATCCCAACCCTATTCCCAACCGTAAATGTAATCTAAACCCTAACCATAACTTTAGCCCCAACCCTAACCCTAACTTTAGCCCCAACCCTAACTGTAGCCTTAACCCTAGCCCCAACCCTAGCCCTAACCCTAGCCCTAACCCTAACCCTAGCCCTAATGGGAAAATGGAAATAAATACATTTTTTTTATTTTTCCCTAACTAAGGGGGTGATGAAGGCGGGTTTGATTTACTTTTATAGCGAGTTTTTTAGCGGATTTTTATAATTGGCAGCCGTCACACACTGAAAGACGCTTTTTATTGCAAAAAATATTTTTTGCGTTACCACATTTTGAGAGCTATAAATTTTCCATATTTTGGTCCACAGAGTCATGTGAGGTCTTGTTTTTTGCGGGACGAGTTGACGTTTTTATTGGTAACATTTTTGGGCACGTCACATTTTTTGATCGCTTTTTATTCTGATTTTTGTGAGGCAGAATGACCAAAAACCAGCTATTCATGAATTTCTTTTGGAGGAGGCGTTTATACCGTTCCGCGTTTGGTAAAATTGATAAAGCAGTTTTATTCTTCGGGTCAGTACGATTACAGCGATACCTCATTTATATTATTTTTTTATGTTTTGGCGCATTTATACGATAAAAACTATTTTATGGAAAAAATAATTATTTTTGCATCGCTTTATTCTCAGGACTATAACTTTTTTATTTTTTTGCTGATCATGCTGTATCATGGCTCGTTATTTGCGGGACAAGATGATGCTTTCAGCGGTACCATGGTTATTTATATCTGTCTTTTTGATCGTGTGTTATTCCACTTTTTGTTCGGCGGTATGATAATAAAGCGATGTTTTTTGCCTCGTTTTTTTTTTTTTTTCCTTACGGTGTTTACTGAAGGGGTTAACTCGTGGGCCAGTTTTATAGGTCCGGTCGTTACGGACGCGGCGATACTAAATATGTGTACTTTTATTGTTTTTTTTTATTATTTAGATAAAGAAATGTATTTATGGGAATAATATATATATATTTTTTTTCATTATTTTGGAATATTTTTTTTAATTTTTTTTTACACATTTGGAAATTTTTTTTTTTACTTTTTTACTTTGCCCCAGGGGGGGACAATACAGATCAGTGATCTGCCAGTTTGCATAGCACTCTGACAGATCACCGATCTGAGAGAAGCGCAGGCTGCTTCACAGTGCCTGCTCTGAGCAGGCTTCTGTGAAGCCACCTCCCTCCCTGCAGGACCCGGATCCGCGGCCATCTTGGATCCGGGTCTGGAGCAGGCAGGGAGGGAGGTAAGACCCTCACAGCAACGCGATCACATCGCGTTGCTGCGGTGGGCTCAGGGAAGCCCGCAGGGAGCCCCCTCCCTGCGCGATGCTTCCCTGCACCGCCGGCACATCGCGATCATGTTTGATCGCGGTGTGCCGGGGGTTAATGTGCCGGGAGCGGTCCGTGACCGCTCCTGGCACATAGTGCCGGATGTCAGCTGCGATAGGCAGCTGACACCCGGCCGCGATCGGCCGCGCTCCCCCCGTGAGCGCGGCCGATCGCGTATGACGTACTATCCCGTCACCGGGAATTAAGTCCCGGGTCACCTTGACGGGATAGTACGTCATACGGGATTAAGGGGTTAAGGATGCGTCAGTCGACACAACAGGTTACTCCATGGAGCTCTTTACACATACCGTTCCTGGGTTAGACAGTGAAACAGTTAACAGGCCATGCCCATTAGAAGTTGAATCGGACATGGAGTGCACAGATGCACAGCCACAGCCAGATTACTATGCTGTTCCTTTGACTCAGACCAGAATATTGCCCTCGCAGTGTACTGAGGCAGAATCAAACCCAGCGGAGACTATGGTGCCCCGTCACGAAGGCTATACCACCGGCTTACACGGTGACACAGACGAAATTGCACACGACATAGAAGAGGAGGTCATAGATGACCCAGTTGTGGACCCCGATTGGCAGCCATTGGGGGAACAGGGTGCAGGCGGCAGTAGTTCTGAAGTGGAGGAGGAGCCGCAGCAGGCATCAACATCACAACAGATTCCATCTACCGGGCCCGTATCTGGCCAAAAACGCGTGGCAAAAACAAAACCAGTTGGAGGACAGCGTGGCCATCCGGTTAAAGAAGCTCAGTCTGCAATGCCTGAAAAGGTATCCGATAGTAGAAAGAGTGCAGTCTGGCATTTTTTTAAACAACATCCAAATGATCAGCGCAAAGTCATCTGTCAAAAATGTTCAACAACCTTAAGCAGAGGTCAGAATCTTAAAAGTCTAAATACAAGTTGCATGCATAGACATTTATCCACCATGCATTTGCAAGCCTGGACTAACTACCAAACGTCCCTAAAGGTTGCAGCACCCTCGGCCAATGAAGCTAGTCAGCAACGCTACATCCCTTCCCTCCCTGTAAGCCCACCATTTCCCGCGCCACCTGCAGTATCTGTGCAGCTTTCGTCGCCAGGCCAAAGCAGTCAGGGAATCACCAGGTTAGTAGTAGGAAACACTGCATGTAGGGCACCGGCAAGAATACCATCTCCAACCCTCTCTCACTCACCCATGTCCACCGGCACCACCGCTAGTTCCACGATCTCCAGCTCTCCAGTCCAGCTCACCCTACATGAGACTCTTGTTAGGAAAAGGATGTGCAGCGCCCCAGAGTTCTGGTCGTTGCAGTACTGTGGCTCTGCCACTAAGGGGAGCCATGGTACGTTCGATGGCACTGAAGGAGTTCCTCCAATCAGGTATCACAGACACCAATATGTTTCACAGCAGGGCCTCCGGGGGGAGCTAAGGGTGCTATTCATTAGGCCACTCCCCACCATAGTGGGTAAACTGGGGGTCAGGCAGGAAGTTAGAAGAGAACGCTGACGGGATTGAACAGAGCAACACCCTGTGGCAGAGGGTGTTGTGAAGGGAGAGACTGTAGGGTCTCTGCCAGGGGTGGGATCCTGGCAGAGGCTTGGCATTGAGAGAACGTAACGGGACCGTGCCTGCTCAGCTTAGCGGCGGTGCCCAAGAAAGGACTAGAAGCGAGGCAGATTGTGCTGAGTGAGAAACGAGATCAAGCAGAAGGAGAATACCAGCAGGGGTTTTGTTGAAAGAGGCAGCACCCTGCTGAGGCGCAATACCGGTGGCCGGAACGCCGAGGGAGTGGATTAGAATACAGCTTCAAGCCATACTCCAAACAGCGGCAGGACAGTCGGTCTCAGGCGGGCTGTCTACCACATATCACCTATGAAGTCTTGGGGGGCAATTGCGGGAGAGGGGCGTCTCTAGGGTCCCGGAAGAACTCCAGGCCTACCTGACAAACGGGTGCCATTCCAACCTGAATACAGGGAAGGGGTGGATTACAGAGGAACATCAAATCGAGTTGTGAGGGAACTTAAGAAACAGACACAACCGTTGTGGGGTCACTTTCCGTGAGCACAGCAGGGAAGGACTACAACACATAGCGCTAGTAGGAAGGCACAGATCTCCACCTGAGAGGAGGACTCTGGAGGTGCCATTGGACCGGCTGGACTTGCGTAGCCTGGTGAACCGTGTTCTGGACTGAGGACTCAGAGATCTCCAGTAAAGAGGTAAAGAGACTGCAACCTGGTGTCCTTGTTATTTACTGCGACCTGCACCCCCACAACTGCACCGCTACTTCGCTATCGTTACTACCAACACCCACACCTTGCATTTTACTGTGCGCCCCCCCCACGGCAGGGTCACGGACCGGGGCCTAGCCGCCGTGACAACCCCAGAAGCAGAGACTCAGAGGCCCGGTACCGGGTACCCCTCGGCCCTGCGGCGGTGGAGGGGGCGCTGCAGAACTTGGCGTCACGAACAGGATCTACTTAAGCCTGAAGAATCAGGTCATGTGTGCCTAGAGACTGTGATTTACTGTGCTAGGACTGTACTTTATTGTAAGACTGTGCTGCGCCATTAGCCGCCAGAAGTTCCCGCCAAAAGACGCCGCCATTGCTACATCCAAGGGGAAGGAGGGCGTGTTATGGGCGGAGACTCCCAGTGTGGCGCGAGAAATGGCTACCGCCCCCTGCACTTCTGGTTGCAGAGGAATGGCCTGCCCCAAAACGGAAGAGAAACACTCCTTGATATGCAACAGCGAGGGGCTGGGGACGGAGAAGCCCGACCTCGGAGAAATGGCGGAGTTAGGTGCATGCACTGCCACCGACTATCGGGCAGCGATGATGAACAGCGAGTGCCTGAGCGAGGAAGGAGCAGTTCCGGCCTGCCCTTCTTCACCAACGATGGACCGGAAGCCTGCGGACCCGACAGCGGGGCTACGTCCACCAATCCTGACTTTGGAGTTAGAGGAGGAGGAACTACAGCAAGCGGAGCCGAATCCGAGAATCCTATTGGAGGAGCCGCAGTCCGGGCTGCAGCCGACTCCAGCACCCTTGTAAATGGACCGGAGCGACACCGATGGAACCACATTAGGCGCAGGTATGGCCGACGTCCCTGCTCCCCTTCACGAGCCCGATTCCATGACCCACCTCCGTCTCAGTAGGGAGCGACTTATCTCGGCAGGGCTAATGGTGCTATCCCCCGATGACCTGGGGAGGATGGTGCCACCGCTGTCGACTGGAGTGGGGGAGCCCGTGGATGTGAGCTTAGATGGAGTAGTTCTTCGGTGGGACACCCCCTGGTTTAGAGCAGATGGATCCCGGGAGAACGGGTCCACTCTTGCGGTGCTTACATGGGAACAATATAGACAGTGCTTGATTCTGCAGTGGAAAGGACGGAAAGGGACTCAGTCGATGGGCCCCTCGAAAGTACGACAACCCCCCCAGACAGGGGATGACAGAGACGCGGTAAGGCGGGGCACTGTGTTGGCCTACCATGTAAAAAGGGGGTGGGGCCTCATACACGAGACGGGACTGGATACTGATGTTTTCGTTGCGCATTGTAACGTGAGGGCTCCCTGTTGTGGCCGAAGCGGAGAACCCTTACAAAAGGGGGATCCAGTGACCTACAGCCGCCACTTGAACCCACTCGGGTGGTATGCACGGAATGTTCGGCGGTGTATGTCTGGAGCCGCGGCACTAGCTACCCCAGACCTGGTCCCGGGAGTACCCGAACTTGTCACCATTGCAACGGTACGCCTAGTGGCAGCCCCAGAGTTGGCCAATCGAGTTCATCTGCATGTTCGAACCGCGGACACTGGCGCTACAGTGGCCAGGGTCCCGGAATCAAAGCCACCTGAAGAAGAATAAACCTCGGAAACCGGAAAAATGTAAATAGTTTTCCTTTAACTGTTCCTGATTGTTTGTTGCTAAACCCGTCCAGGGTAAACTTTAAAAGGTGACCCCTTTGTTGACCCGGGGTCACTATTGTTGTTTTCCAGAAGTTTTACACAAACTGCAGTAATCATGGACTGTGCATGATTCGAACTTCCTTGTAAATAGTTGCACCTTCTTAAGGGTGCCTCCTACTGGTTTTAGTTAAAAGACACTTTGCGAAGATACCTTTCCTACTGGTTTTAGTTAAAAGACACTTTGCGAAGATGCCATTCCGGAGCCTTTGCGTGGACTGGTAGGCTGAGAAGACGAGCTACCTCAGAAAGGCTTGGTCCCCTCTTAAAGGGGATGCGTGGAATTGAACTTGAAAGCGATATTGTTTTAGAACGGTAATATGATGATGCTTTGAGAAAAAGAATGTAACTGTTTTACATGAAAAGTTATATGTGTTTAAATTGTTTGAATTGTGAAATCTGAAAATAATGTTTTGTGAAAGGAAAAGATGCAGAGAGCCCGCAGGGGTAGAAGTAGAGATCTGCGTAGTTGAAAGTAAAGAAGTAATGATGAAGGTGAGGATAGAAGGTAAACCCTGCGTCCCCATAGAAAGTTACTTTGTTACTAAGGACAGAAAGCGAACCCGTAGGGGTTAGAGAGTGAGTCCTTAAAGGAGCCGAGTAGAGCTGGCTCAGAGTTCTTTAAACGAAAGGAATGTTATGTCTATACTATGTATAGTAGCGAAAGGCAGTAGGCTCTGGCTGAACGGGGCGGTCCTGTGAAAGAAAGGAGAGGCAGTAGGTCTGGTGCCATAGGGACAGGCGGTCCTGCAGGTTCAAAGTAGGAGAATGTGAAGTTACCCTACCCTGTAATGTGATTATAGGAAGGCCTTTGGTAAACTTAGAGTGTATGTTTCTTAAAGGCAAAGTTAATTTATTGTTCCAGAATTTGCACTAAGTAGAATACCCGGTTGGGTAACAGGAGTTATGTATAGCCTGTAATTTATAATGTTGACTATGTTTGTAACGTTAAAAGTGTCCTCACCTCCCATAAAGGGAAGCTTGTTCAAGTATACTTATTGTTTTGCACTCAACAAAATTGTATGTCTGTTTACTAATCTGTATTGTTGTTTTTCTTCCCAGTCCCGGAGTACTGTGTTTAACCAGGGGGGAGTGCAGCGCCCCAGAGTTCTGGTCGTTGCAGTACTGTGGCTCTGCCACTAAGGGGAGCCATGGTACGTTCGATGGCACTGAAGGAGTTCCTCCAATCAGGTATCACAGACACCAATATGTTTCACAGCAGGGCCTCCGGGGGGAGCTAAGGGTGCTATTCATTAGGCCACTCCCCACCATAGTGGGTAAACTGGGGGTCAGGCAGGAAGTTAGAAGAGAACGCTGACGGGATTGAACAGAGCAACACCCTGTGGCAGAGGGTGTTGTGAAGGGAGAGACTGTAGGGTCTCTGCCAGGGGTGGGATCCTGGCAGAGGCTTGGCATTGAGAGAACGTAACGGGACCGTGCCTGCTCAGCTTAGCGGCGGTGCCCAAGAAAGGACTAGAAGCGAGGCAGATTGTGCTGAGTGAGAAACGAGATCAAGCAGAAGGAGAATACCAGCAGGGGTTTTGTTGAAAGAGGCAGCACCCTGCTGAGGCGCAATACCGGTGGCCGGAACGCCGAGGGAGTGGATTAGAATACAGCTTCAAGCCATACTCCAAACAGCGGCAGGACAGTCGGTCTCAGGCGGGCTGTCTACCACATATCACCTATGAAGTCTTGGGGGGCAATTGCGGGAGAGGGGCGTCTCTAGGGTCCCGGAAGAACTCCAGGCCTACCTGACAAACGGGTGCCATTCCAACCTGAATACAGGGAAGGGGTGGATTACAGAGGAACATCAAATCGAGTTGTGAGGGAACTTAAGAAACAGACACAACCGTTGTGGGGTCACTTTCCGTGAGCACAGCAGGGAAGGACTACAACACATAGCGCTAGTAGGAAGGCACAGATCTCCACCTGAGAGGAGGACTCTGGAGGTGCCATTGGACCGGCTGGACTTGCGTAGCCTGGTGAACCGTGTTCTGGACTGAGGACTCAGAGATCTCCAGTAAAGAGGTAAAGAGACTGCAACCTGGTGTCCTTGTTATTTACTGCGACCTGCACCCCCACAACTGCACCGCTACATCGCTATCGTTACTACCAACACCCACACCTTGCATTTTACTGTGCGCCCCCCCCACGGCAGGGTCACGGACCGGGGCCTAGCCGCCGTGACAACCCCAGAAGCAGAGACTCAGAGGCCCGGTACCGGGTACCCCTCGGCCCTGCGGCGGTGGAGGGGGCGCTGCAGATGTACTCATCCTCGCATCCGCGTACACAGGGTTTGAACGCCCACATTGCTAGACTAATCTCATTAGAGATGATGCCCTACCGGTTAGTTGAAAGCGAAGCTTTCAAAGCGCTGATGGACTACGCTGTACCACGCTATGAGCTACCCAGTCGGCACTTCTTTTCTAGAAAAACCATCCCAGCCCTCCAACAGCATGTTAAAGACCGCATCGTCCATGCACTCAGGCAGTCTGTGACTACAAAGGTGCACCTGACAACAGATGCATGGACCAGTAGGCATGGCCAGGGACGTTACGTGTCCATCACGGCACACTGAGTGAATGTGGTGGATGCAGGGTCCACAGGGGACAGCAATATTGGGACAGTTCTGCCTAGCCCACGGTCAAGGAAAGAGTTGGCTGTAGGCATTCGCCCCCCCTCCTCCTCTTCCTCCTCCTCCTGTAGAAGCGAGAGCTCGTCCACAGACCGCAGTCGCACATCCACTCCATCCGCAGCTGCCACTGTTGCACACCAGGTGTGCCATTATGGGACAGCTAGTGGCAAGCGTCAGCAGGCTGTATTGGCAATGAAGTGTTTGGGCGACAACAGACACACCGCGGAAGTTCTGTCCGAGTTCTTGCAGAAAGAAACTCAGTCATGGCTGGGCACTGTACATCTTGAGGCAGGCAAGGTAGTGAGTGATAACGGAAGGAATTTCATGGCTGCCATAGCCCTTTCCCAACTGAAACACATTCCTTGCGTGGCTCACACCTTAAACCTGGTGGTGCAGTGCTTCCTGAAAAGTTATCCGGGGTTACCCGACCTGCTTCTCAAAGTGCGCAGACTTTGCTCGCATATCCGCCGTTCGCCTGTACACTCCAGCCGTATGCAGAACTATCAGCGTTCTTTGAACCTTCCTCAGCATCGCCTAATCATCGACGTTGCAACAAGGTGGAACTCCACACTGCACATGCTTCAGAGAGTGTGCGAACAGAGGCGTGCTGTTATGTATTTGTGGGAGGATACACGGGCAGGCAGTTGGATGGCAGACATGGAGTTGTCAGGTGTGCAGTGGTCGAAGCTACAAGACCTGTGTCAAGTCCTTCAGTGTTTTGAGGAATGCACACGGCTGGTTAGTGCAGACAACGCCATAATAAGCATGAGCATCCCCCTAATGCGTCTGCTGATGCAAAGTTTGACGCACATAAAGGAGCAGGCGTCTGCAGCCGAGGAAGAGGAAAGCCTTGATGACAGTCAGCCATTGTCTGGTCAGGGCCGTGTAGAGGACGCGGTAGCAGGCGAAGAGGAGGAGGAGGACGAGGAGGATGATGGGGATGAGTACTTTTTTAATGAGGAAGCTTCTCCTGGGCCAACAGAAATTAGTGGCGTTGCAAGGCCGGGTTCTGTTTTTTTAAGGGAGACAAGTGACGTAGATTTGCCTGTAACTACCCCTCAACCCAGCACAACCGCAGATTTGACAACTGGAACTTTGGCTCACATGGCGGATTATGCCTTACGTATCCTCAAAAGGGACACACGCATTATTAAAATGATGAGCGATGAAGATTACTGGTTGGCCTGCATCCTTGACCCTCGCTATAAAGGCAAATTGCAAAATATTATGCCACATGAGAACCTCGAACAAATATTAGCAACCAAACAAGCTACTCTTGTAGACCGTTTGATTCAGGCATTCCCAGCACACAGCGCCGGTGATGGTTCTCACACAAGCTGCAGGGGGCTACAGGGCAGAGGTGTTAGAGGTGCACAGATCAGAAGTGGCGTTGGTCAGAGGGGTTTTCTGACCAGGTTGTGGAGTGATTTCGCAATGACCGCAGACAGGACAGGTACTGCAGCATCTATTCAAAGTGACAGGAGACAACATTTGTCCAGTATGGTTACTAACTACTTTTCCTCCCTTATCGATGTTCTCCCTCAAGCGTCATTCCCATTTGATTACTGGGCATCCAAATTAGACACCTGGCCTGAATTGGCAGAATATGCATTGCAGGAGCTTGCTTGCCCAGCAGCTAGTGTGCTATCAGAAAGAGTATTCAGTGCTGCTGGTTCAATATTAACTGAAAAAATGACTCGTCTGGCTACCCAAAATGTGGATGATCTCACCTTCATTAAAATGAACCACTCCTGGATTTCAAATTATTTTGCCCCACCTTTCCCGGCTGACACCTAGCTTTCCTATAAAAAGGTCTTGCTTGTGGACTGGTCTTACTGAGTGTTCAAATCTCTTAATTTGCAGCAGCTGTTTGACCAGCATACGACATGTTTACACATCCCCCAATGGGCAAACTCCCCCCACGGGGCCGTTGTCTCACTCTCGACACTTGGCTCAAGCACCCGTTAGTTACAGTGCTGTTTGTCAGAAGAGGTGGGTGTGCTCGCTTTTGGTCGACGGCACTGCCACTGGGTCCCTCATAGTACAATGTAGTGTCTCTGGCGGTGGTGGTGCGCACCCAACGTCAGACACACCATTGTAACATGAGGGGCCCTGGGACGGTACCGCCGGCCACAAGAGAGTTCCCCCCCCCAGCTCAAACTGTGCTCTACCAAGTGCAAAATTATCTCGCACAGCTCCACCAATGTTTAATCTATGCGCTGACATCATTCAATGCCTGGCACTGACACACAATACCAATTTGTTGACATCTATGATGCTAGTTAAAGTAGTCTGGGTCAGTGTCCTATATTGACACCAGTAAATACTAATTTACTGCCAAATTACTTTGTCATAAACTCTGCAGATGAGCCCACCCCTGTACCTAAGCATGCCACCCTTTTTTTTATTTATAGTTGTTTTGCGAGACATTAACATCTATTAATTTTTTGGGAGTACTAACTGTGTCAGATACTTCTTGCAATACTCCTCCACTGACCACAATGCTGCCTGCCTGTGTATCCATGTAACCGATTTAAAACTGCCATGCCTGCCTATTGTTTGTTATTTTAGGCCTTTGATAGCCTGTCTGCAGCCCCTACTTGCAATACTCCTCCACTGACCACAATGCTGCCTGCCTGTGTATCCATGTAACCGATTTAAAACTGCCATGCCTGCCTATTGTTTGTTATTTTAGGCCTTTGATAGCCTGTCTGCGGCCCCTACTTGCAATACTCCTCCACTGACCACAATGCTGCCTGCCTGTGTATCCATGTATCTGATTTAAAACTGCCATGCCTGCCTATTGTTTATTTTAGGCCTTTGATAGCCCGTCTGCGGCCCCTACTTGCAATACTCCTCCACTGACCACAATGCTGCCTGCCTGTGTATCCATGTAACCGATTTAAAACTGCCATGCCTGCCTATTGTTTGCTATTTTAGGCCTTTGATAGCCTGTCTGCGGCCCCTACTTGCAATATTCCTCCACTGACCACAATGCTGCCTGCCTGTGTATCCATGTAACCGATTTAAAACTTCCATGCCTGCCTATTGTTTGTTATTTTAGGCCTTTGATAGCCTGTCTGCGGCCCCTACTTGCAATACTCCTCCACTGACCACAATGCTGCCTGTCTGTGTATCCATGTAACCGATTTAAAACTTCCATGCCTGCCTATTGTTTGTTATTTTAGGCCTTTGATAGCCTGTCTGCGGCCCCTACTTGCAATACTCCTCCACTGACCACAATGCTGCCTGCCTGTGTATCCATGTAACCGATTTAAAACTGCCATGCCTGCCTATTGTTTGTTATTTTAGGCCTTTGATAGCCTGTCTGCGGCCCCTACTTGCAATACTCCTTCACTGACCACACCAATGCTGTTGTGAATTCTGTTTTTGGCTCCCTCTGGTGGCTACTGGTGGTACTGGCTTACTTTTGTCTTTTGTTTCCAGTGCACCTGTTCCCATCTGGGTTTGGGAGTTTCCTATTTAGTTTGGCTTCTCAGTCATTCTAGTGCCGGCAATCAATGTTATCAGAGCACCTCTGTTGCTTGCTACCTGCTCCAAGTCTGCAATTCAGCTAAGTTGGATCTTTTGTATTTTTGTGTTTGTTTTGTCCAGCACGCATTTATACACTCTTGCTGCTGGAAGCTCTAGTGATCTGAAATTACTACTCCGGTGTCATGAGTTGATATCGGAGTTAAAGTAATTTCAGGATGGCTGATTAGGGTTTTGAGGTGACCGCGAAGTCCTCTTTTGTATTTTCTGCTATCTAGTCAGAGGGCCTCTCTTTGCTGAACCTATATTCATACTGTACGTGTTTTCCTCTTACCTAACCGTTATTATATGTGGGGGGCTACTATCACTTTTGGGGTTTCCCTGGAGGCAAGTCAGGTCTGTGTATTCCTCTACTAGGAGTAACTAGATCTCCGGCTGGTGCGAGACGTCTAGGGATAATAACGTAGGCACGCCCCCCGGCTACTGTTATTTGTGTGTTAGGTTCAGCATCGCGGTCATCTGAGTTACCATCTTCCTAGAGCTAGTCCGTTTTTGCCTAAGTCCCTGCCATTGGGAACCTGTTGTGAAATTGGATTTTGGGCTCCCCCGGTGGCCACTGGTGGAATTGAACTGGTGTGCATCATCCTCTCTGTTCACCTGTTTCCATCAGGATGTGGGAGTCGCTATTTAGCCTTGCTCCTCTGTCACTTCCATGCCGGTCAACATTGTAATCAGAAGCCTTTCTGTGCATGTTCCTGCTGCTAGACAACTCCCAGCTAAGTTGGACTTTAGTCCTTGTTTGTTTTTGCATTTTGTTCCAGTTCACAGCTGTAGTTTCGTTTCTGTGTCTGGAAAGCTCTTGTGATCTGAAATTGCCACTCTGATGTTATGAGTTAATACTAGAGTCTTAAAGTAATTTCAGGATGGGTTTTGATAGGGTTTTCAGCTGACCATGAAAGTGCCCTTTCTGTCTTCCTGCTATCTAGTAAGCGGACCTCAATTTTGCTAAACCTATTTTCATACTACGTTTGTCATTTCATCTAAAATCACCGCCAATATTTGTGGGGGCCTCTGTCTGCCTTTCGGGGAAATTTCTCTAGAGGTGAGCCAGGACTATATTTTCCTCTGCCAGGATTAGTTAGTCCTCCGGCCGGCGCTGGGCGTCTAGGGATAAAACGCAGGCTACGCTACCCGGCTACTGTTAGTTGTGCGGCAGGTTTAGTTCATGGTCAGTTTAGTTTCCATCCTTCCAAG
This sequence comes from Ranitomeya variabilis, assembly GCF_051348905.1. NCBI lineage: Eukaryota > Metazoa > Chordata > Amphibia > Anura > Dendrobatidae > Ranitomeya > Ranitomeya variabilis. The sequence goes on from NC_135238.1 coordinate 192,779,600, forward strand.
AGCTAGTTCTTATGTTTGCTGGGCTATGTTCTCTTGCCATTGAGAACCATAACAGTTTGACCGGCCACAAAAGGGTTAAATTAATTGACAGAGAAAGGAGAGAAAAGAGAAGTCTGCTGAAGATTTTTTTTTTTTTTTTTTTTTCAGTTCTGAGTGTGCTTGTAATTGAATCTCTTGCAAGTCTGCCTATATTGCAGCCTTTCTCTCTCTCTCTCTCTCCTTCTAATCCTGGAATGGCTCTGTGTTCACCTGTTCAAAATGGATATTCAGAGTTTAGCTGCAGGTTTGAATAATCTCACCACGAAAGTTCAAAATTTACAAGATTTTGTTGTTCATGTTCCTATATCTGAACCTAGAATTCCTTTGCCTGAATTTTTCTCGGGGCATAGATCTTGCTTTCAAAATTTCAAAAATAATTGCAAGTTGTTTTTGTCCCTGAAATCTCGCTCTGCTGGAGATCCTGCTCAGCAGGTCAGGATTGTGATTTCCTTGCTCCGGGGCGACCCTCAGGATTGGGCTTTTGCATTGGCTCCAGGGGATCCTGCGTTGCTCAATGTGGATGCGTTTTTTCTGGCCTTGGGGTTGCTTTATGAGGAACCTCAGTTAGAACTTCAGGCGGAAAAGGCCTTGATGTCCCTATCTCAGGGGCAAGACGAAGCTGAAATATACTGTCAGAAATTCCGTAAATGGGCTGTGCTTACTCAGTGGAATGAGTGCGCCCTGGCGGCGAATTTCAGAGAGGGTCTCTCTGATGCCATTAAGGATGTTATGGTGGGGTTCCCTGTGCCTGCGGGTCTGAATGAGTCCATGACAATGGCTATCCAGATCGATAGGCGTTTGCGGGAGCGCAAACCTGTGCACCATTTGGCGGTGTCTACTGAGAAGACGCCAGAGAATATGCAATGTGATAGAATTCTGTCCAGAAGTGAACGGCAGAATTTTAGACGAAAAAATGGGTTGTGCTTCTATTGCGGTGATTCAACTCATGTTATATCAGCATGCTCTAAGCGTACTAAGAAGCTTGATAAGTCTGTTTCAATTGGCATTTTACAGTCTAAGTTTATTCTATCTGTGACCCTGATTTGTTCTTTATCATCTATTACCGCGGATGCCTATGTCGACTCTGGCGCCGCTTTGAGTCTTATGGATTGGTCCTTTGCCAAACGCTGTGGGTATGATTTGGAGCCTCTTGAAACTCCTATACCCCTGAAGGGGATTGACTCCACCCCATTGGCTAGCAATAAACCACAATACTGGACACAAGTAAGTATGCGGATTAATCCGGATCACCAGGAGATTATTCGCTTTCTTGTGCTGTATAACCTACATGATGTGTTGGTGCTTGGATTGCCATGGCTGCAATCTCATAACCCAGTCCTTGACTGGAAAGCTATGTCTGTGTTAAGCTGGGGATGTAAGGGGACGCATGGGGACGTGCCTGTGGTTTCCATTTCATCATCTATTCCCTCTGAGATTCCTGAATTCTTGACTGAATATCGTGACGTTTTTGAAGAACCTAAGCTTGGTTCATTACCTCCGCACCGGGAGTGCGATTGTGCCATAGATTTGATTCCGGGTAGTAAATACCCTAAGGGTCGTTTATTTAATCTGTCTGTGCATGAACATGCTGCTATGCGAGAATATATAAAGGAGTCCTTGGAAAAGGGACATATTCGTCCTTCGTCATCTCCCTTGGGAGCCGGTTTTTTCTTTGTGGCTAAGAAAGATGGCTCTTTGAGGCCGTGCATTGATTATCGGCTTTTGAATAAAATCACGGTTAAATATCAATATCCGTTGCCACTGCTGACTGATTTGTTTGCTCGCATAAAGGGGGCCAAGTGGTTCTCTAAGATAGATCTCCGTGGGGCGTATAATTTGGTGCGAATTAAGCAGGGGGATGAGTGGAAAACCGCATTTAATACGCCCGAGGGCCACTTTGAGTATTTGGTGATGCCTTTTGGTCTTTCAAATGCCCCTTCAGTCTTTCAGTCCTTTATGCATGACATTTTCCGTGATTATTTGGATAAATTTATGATTGTGTATCTGGATGATATTTTGATTTTTTCGGATGACTGGGACTCTCATGTCCAGCAGGTCAGGAGGGTTTTTCAGGTTTTGCGGTCTAATTCCTTGTGTGTGAAGGGTTCTAAGTGCGTTTTTGGGGTTCAAAAGATTTCCTTTTTGGGATATATTTTTTCCCCCTCTTCCATCGAGATGGATCCTGTCAAGGTTCAGGCTATTTGTGATTGGACGCAACCCTCTTCTCTTAAGAGTCTTCAGAAATTTTTGGGCTTTGCTAACTTTTATCGTCGATTTATTGCTGGTCTTTCTGATGTTGTTAAACCATTGACTGATTTGACTAAGAAGGGTGCTGATGTTGCTGATTGGTCCCCTGCTGCTGTGGAGGCCTTTCGGGAGCTTAAGCGCCGCTTTTCTTCCGCCCCTGTGTTGCGTCAGCCTGATGTTGCTCTTCCTTTTCAGGTTGAGGTCGACGCTTCTGAAATCGGAGCTGGGGCGGTTTTGTCGCAGAGAAGTTCCGATTGCTCCGTGATGAGACCTTGTGCTTTTTTCTCGCGTAAATTTTCGCCCGCCGAGCGGAATTATGATGTTGGGAATCGGGAGCTTTTGGCCATGAAGTGGGCTTTTGAGGAGTGGCGTCATTGGCTTGAGGGGGCTAGACATCAGGTGGTGGTATTGACTGACCACAAAAATCTAATTTATCTTGAGTCCGCCAGACGCCTGAATCCTAGACAGGCGCGCTGGTCGTTGTTTTTCTCTCGGTTTAATTTTGTGGTGTCCTACCTGCCGGGTTCTAAGAATGTTAAGGCGGATGCCCTTTCTAGGAGTTTTGAGCCTGACTCCCCTGGTAATTCTGAACCTACAGGTATCCTTAAGGATGGAGTGATATTGTCTGCCGTTTCTCCAGACCTGCGGCGGGCCTTGCAGGAGTTTCAGGCGGATAGACCTGATCGTTGCCCACCTGGTAGACTGTTTGTTCCTGATGATTGGACCAGTAAAGTCATTTCTGAGGTTCATTCTTCTGCGTTGGCAGGTCATCCTGGAATCTTTGGTACCAGGGATTTGGTGGCAAGGTCCTTCTGGTGGCCTTCCCTGTCTCGAGATGTGCGAGGCTTAGTGCAGTCTTGTGACGTTTGTGCTCGGGCCAAGCCTTGTTGTTCTCGGGCTAGTGGATTGTTGTTGCCCTTGCCTATCCCGAAGAGGCCCTGGACGCACATCTCGATGGATTTTATTTCGGATCTTCCTGTTTCTCAGAAGATGTCTGTCATCTGGGTGGTGTGTGATCGTTTCTCTAAGATGGTCCATTTGGTTTCCCTGCCTAAGTTGCCTTCTTCTTCCGAGTTGGTTCCTCTGTTTTTTCAAAATGTGGTCCGTTTGCATGGTATTCCGGAGAATATCGTTTCTGACAGAGGTACCCAATTCGTGTCTAGATTTTGGCGAGCATTCTGTGCTAGGATGGGCATAGATTTGTCTTTCTCGTCTGCTTTCCATCCTCAGACTAATGGCCAGACCGAGCGGACGAATCAGACCTTGGAGACATATTTGAGGTGTTTTGTGTCTGCAGATCAGGATGATTGGGTTGCTTTTTTGCCTTTAGCGGAGTTTGCCCTCAATAATCGGGCCAGCTCTGCCACCTTGGTGTCTCCCTTTTTCTGTAATTCGGGGTTTCATCCTCGATTTTCTTCTGGTCAGGTGGAATCTTCGGATTGTCCTGGAGTGGATGCTGTGGTGGAGAGGTTGCATCAGATTTGGGGGCAGGTAGTGGACAATTTGAAGTTGTCCCAGGAGAAGACTCAGCTTTTTGCCAACCGCCGGCGTCGGGTTGGTCCTCGGCTTTGTGTTGGGGACTTGGTGTGGTTGTCTTCTCGTTTTGTCCCTATGAGGGTTTCTTCTCCCAAGTTTAAGCCTCGGTTCATCGGCCCGTACAAGATATTGGAGATTCTTAACCCTGTGTCCTTCCGTTTGGACCTCCCTGCATCTTTTTCTATTCATAATGTTTTTCATCGGTCATTATTGCGCAGGTATGAGGTACCGGTTGTGCCTTCCGTTGAGCCTCCTGCTCCGGTGTTGGTTGAGGGCGAGTTGGAGTACGTTGTGGAAAAAATCTTGGACTCCCGTGTTTCCAGACGGAAACTCCAGTATCTGGTCAAATGGAAGGGATACGGTCAGGAGGATAATTCTTGGGTGACTGCCTCTGATGTTCATGCCTCCGATTTGGTCCATGCCTTTCATAGGGCTCATCCTGATCGCCCTGGTGGTTCTGGTGAGGGTTCGGTGCCCCCTCCTTGAGGGGGGGGTACTGTTGTGAAATTGGATTTTGGGCTCCCCCGGTGGCCACTGGTGGAATTGAACTGGTGTGCATCATCCTCTCTGTTCACCTGTTTCCATCAGGATGTGGGAGTCGCTATTTAGCCTTGCTCCTCTGTCACTTCCATGCCGGTCAACATTGTAATCAGAAGCCTTTCTGTGCATGTTCCTGCTGCTAGACAACTCCCAGCTAAGTTGGACTTTAGTCCTTGTTTGTTTTTGCATTTTGTTCCAGTTCACAGCTGTAGTTTCGTTTCTGTGTCTGGAAAGCTCTTGTGATCTGAAATTGCCACTCTGATGTTATGAGTTAATACTAGAGTCTTAAAGTAATTTCAGGATGGGTTTTGATAGGGTTTTCAGCTGACCATGAAAGTGCCCTTTCTGTCTTCCTGCTATCTAGTAAGCGGACCTCAATTTTGCTAAACCTATTTTCATACTACGTTTGTCATTTCATCTAAAATCACCGCCAATATTTGTGGGGGCCTCTGTCTGCCTTTCGGGGAAATTTCTCTAGAGGTGAGCCAGGACTATATTTTCCTCTGCCAGGATTAGTTAGTCCTCCGGCCGGCGCTGGGCGTCTAGGGATAAAACGCAGGCTACGCTACCCGGCTACTGTTAGTTGTGCGGCAGGTTTAGTTCATGGTCAGTTTAGTTTCCATCCTTCCAAGAGCTAGTTCTTATGTTTGCTGGGCTATGTTCTCTTGCCATTGAGAACCATAACAGGAACCATGACAGTATTGCCGGCCAAAATGTATTAAAAGTATTGGCTGAAGAAAGAGAGAAAAAAGAAGTTTCTGACACTTTTTTTTTTTTTACTCAGAAGTTCTGTCTAGCCATAATTTCAATCTGCTGTTTTTTTGTTTTTTTTTCTCTCCTCTTAATCCCTGAATGGCTCAGATCTCAGCTGTTGAGAAATGGATATCCAGAGTTTAGCTTCAAACCTGAATACTCTTGCCTCTAAAGTTCAAAATATCCAAGACTTTGTTATACATGCTCCTATGTCTGAACCCAAGATTCCTATACCTGAGTTTTTTTCTGGAGATAGATCTCGTTTTTTGAATTTTAAGCACAATTGTAAATTGTATCTTTCTCTGAGATCTCGCTCCGCTGGAGACCCCGCTCAGCAGGTTAAAATTGTTATTTCCTTGTTACGGGGTGACCCCCAGAATTGGGCATTTGCATTGGCACCAGGGGATCCTGCGCTGCTCAATGTGGATGCGTTTTTTCTGGCACTGGGGTTGCTCTATGAGGAACCTAATTTGGAGATTCAGGCTGAAAAAGCCTTGATGGCCCTCTCTCAGGGGTATGATGAAGCTGAAATATATTGTCAAAAATTTCGAAAATGGTCTGTGCTTACTCAGTGGAATGAGTGCGCCCTGGCGGCGAATTTCAGAGAAGGTCTCTCTGACGCCGTTAAAGATGTCATGGTGGGGTTTCCTACGCCCACAGGTCTGAATGAATCCATGACTATGGCTATTCAGATTGATCGGCGTTTACGGGAGCGCAAACCTGTGCACCATTTGGCGGTGTCTTCTGAGCAGGCACTGGAGAATATGCAATGTGATAGAATTCTGTCCAGAAATGAACGGCAGAATTATAGACGTAAAAATGGGTTGTGCTTCTACTGTGGTGATTCTGCTCATGTTATATCAGCATGCTCTAAACGCACAAAAAAGGTTGATAAGTCTTTTGCAATTGGCACCTTACAGTCTAAGTTTATTTTGTCTGTAACTTTGATCTGTTCATTATCATCTATTACTGTGGATGCCTATGTGGATTCTGGCGCTTCCTTGAGTCTTATGGATTTGTCCTTTGCCAGACGCTGTGGGTTTAGCCTAGAGCCTTTGGAAGTTCCTATCCCTCTGAAGGGTATCGACTCCACACCATTGGCTAGGAATAAACCACAATACTGGACACAAGTGACTATGTGTATGACTCCTGACCATCGGGAGGTGATTCGCTTCCTTGTGTTGCATAACTTGCATGATGTCTTAGTGCTTGGATTGCCATGGTTGCAAACTCATAATCCAGACCTTGACTGGAAACAATGTCTGTGTTAAGCTGGGGATGTCACGGGGCTCATGGGGAAGTACCTTTGGTTTCCATTGCTTCATCTACTCCCTCTGAAGTTCCGGCATTTTTGTCTGACTATTGTGATGTTTTTGAGGAGCCTAAACTTAGTTCTCTCCCCCCTCACAGGGAATGCGATTGTGCTATAGACTTAATTCCTGGCAGCAAGTTTCCTAAGGGTCGTTTGTTCAATCTGTCTGTGCCTGAGCATGCTGCTATGCGAGAGTATATTAAGGAGTCCTTGGAAAAGGGACATATCCGTCCATCCTCATCTCCTTTAGGAGCAGGTTTTTTTTTTGTGGGTAAAAAAGATGGCTCCCTGAGGCCCTGTATTGATTATCGCCTGTTGAATAAGATTACAGTCAAATACCAGTATCCTTTGCCACTATTGACTGATTTATTTGCTCGTATTAAAGGGGCAAAGTGGTTCTCTAAGATTGATCTTCGGGGTGTGTATAATTTGGTGCGGATTAAGCAGGGAGATGAGTGGAAAACTGCATTTAATACGCCCGAGGGCCATTTTGAGTATTTGGTAATGCCTTTTGGTCTTTCTAATGCCCCTTCAGTCTTTCAGTCCTTTATGCACGATATTTTCCGTGAATATCTGGATAAATTTATGATTGTGTATTTGGATGATATTTTGATTTTTTCGGATGACTGGGAGTCGCATGTTCAACAGGTTAGGAAGGTTTTTCAGGTTTTGCGGGCCAATTCTTTGTTTGTAAAGGGTTCGAAGTGTATTTTTGGGGTTCAGAAGATCTCTTTTTTGGGGTACATTTTTTCCCCTTCTTCTATTGAGATGGATCCTGTCAAGGTTCGGGCCATTTGTGATTGGACGCAGCCTACTTCCCTGAAGAGTCTTCAGAAATTCTTGGGCTTTGCTAATTTCTATCGTCGATTTATAACTGGGTTTTCAAGTGTTGCTAAGCCTCTGACTGATTTGACTAAGAAGGGTGCTGATGTTGCCAATTGGTCCTCTGCGGCTGCGGAGGCCTTTCGGGAGCTTAAGCGCCGCTTTTCTTCTGCCCCTGTGTTGCGCCAGCCTGATGTTTCCCTCCCTTTTCAGGTCGAGGTTGATGCTTCCGAGATTGGAGCGGGGGCGGTTTTGTCGCAGAGAAGTCCCGATTGCTCAGTGATGAGACCATGTGCATTCTTCTCTCGAAAGTTTTCGCCCGCCGAGCGAAATTATGATGTCGGTAATCGGGAGCTCTTGGCTATGAAGTGGACATTTGAGGAGTGGCGTCATTGGCTTGAGGGTGCTAGACATCAGGTTGTGGTCTTGACTGATCACAAGAATCTGATTTACCTTGAGTCTGCCAGGCGTCTGAATCCTAGACAGGCGCGCTGGTCGCTGTTTTTCTCCCGGTTTAATTTTGTGGTTTAATACTTGCCGGGTTCGAAAAATGTGAAGGCAGATGCCCTTTCTAGGAGTTTTGAGCCTGACTCCTCTGGTGATTCTGAGCCTACGGGTATCCTTAAGGATGGGGTGATTTTGTCTGCTGTCTCCCCAGACTTGCGACGTGCTTTGCAGGAGTTTCAGACTGATAGGCCTGATCGTTGTCCGCCTGGGAGACTGTTTGTTCCAGATGAGTGGACCAGTAGAGTCATCTCGGAGGTTCATTCTTCTGTGTTGGCAGGCCACCCTGGAATCTTTGGTACCAGAGATTTGGTGGCCAGGTCCTTCTGGTGGCTGTTGTGAATTCTGTTTTTGGCTCCCTCTGGTGGCTACTGGTGGTACTGGTTGACTTTGGTCTTCTTTCCAGTGCACCTGTTTTCATCAGGAAATTGGGAGTTTCCTATTTAGTCTGGCTTCTCAGTCACTCTAGTGCCGGCAATCAATGTTACCAGAGCATCTCTGTTGCTTGCTATCTGCTCCAAGTCTGCAATTCAGCTAAGTTGAAATCTTTGGCTTTTTGTGTTTGTTTTGTCCAGCATGCATTTATATTTCTCATGCTGCTGGAAGCTCTAGTGATCTGAAATTACTACTCCGGTGTCATGAGTTGATAACGGAGTTAAGGTGGTTTCAGGATGGCTGCTTAGGGTTTTGAGGTAACCGCGAAGTCCTCTTTTGTATTTTCATCTATCTAGTCAGAGGGCCTCACTTTGCTGAATCTATATTCATACTGCGTTTGTGTTTTCCTCTTACCTAACCGTTATTACATGTGGGGGGCTACTATAACTTTTGGGGTTTCCCTGGAGGCAAGCCAGGTCTGTGTATTCCTCTTATAGGGGTAGTTAGCTCTCCGGCTGGCGCGAGGTGTCTAGGGATACAACGTAGGCACACCCCCTGGCTACTTTTATTTGTGTGTTAGGTTCAGCATCGCGGTTACCTGAGATACCATCTTCCAAGAGCTAGTCCGTTTTTGCCCATGTCCCTGCCATTGGGAATCATGACAGGTGGCCTTCCCTGTCTCGGGATGTGCGTACTTTTGTGCAGTCTTGTGATGTTTGTGCTCGGGCCAAGCCTTGCTGCTCTCGGGCTAGTGGATTGTTGTTGTCCTTGCCTATTCCGAAGAGGCCGTGGACGCACATCTCTATGGACTTTATCTCGGACCTCCCGGTTTCTCAGAAAATGTCCGTCATTTGGGTGGTGTGTGACCGTTTTTCTAAGATGGTTCATTTGGTACCCTTGCCCAAATTGCCTTCTTCATCGGAGTTGGTTCCTTTGTTTTTTCAAAATGTGGTTCGTTTACATGGTATCCGGGAAAACATCGTGTCTGACAGGGGATCTCAATTTGTGTCTAGGTTCTGGCGAGCGTTCTGTGCCAGGATGGGCATTGATTTATCTTTCTCGTCTGCTTTCCATCCTCAGACTAATGGCCAGACGGAGCGAACTAATCAGACCTTGGAGACTTATTTGAGGTGTTTTGTGTCTGCTGATCAGGATGATTGGGTCGCCTTTTTGCCGTTGGCAGAGTTTGCCCTTAATAATCGGGCCAGTTCTGCCACTCTGGTTTCTCCTTTCTTTTGCAATTCAGGGTTTCACCCTCGTTTTTCATCTGGTCAGGTGGAATCTTCGGATTGCCCTGGAGTGGACACTGTGGTGGATAGACTGCACCGGATTTGGAGTCATGTGGTGGACAATTTGAAGTTGTCTCAGGAGAAGACTCAGCAGTTTGTTAATCGTCATCGTCGTGTGGGTCATCGTCTTCGTGTTGGGGACTTGGTGTGGTTATCTTCTCGTTTTGTCCCTATGAAGGTCTCTTCTCCTAAGTTTAAACCCCGGTTCATAGGTCCTTATAAGATTTTGGAGATTCTTAATCCTGTATCTTTTCGTTTGGACCTACCAGCATCTTTCGCCATTCATAATGTCTTCCATCGGTCGTTGTTGCGGAGGTACGAGGTACCGGTTGTGCCTTCTGTTGAACCTCCTGCTCCTGTGCTGGTGGAGGGTGAATTGGAGTATGTTGTGGAAAAGATTTTGCACTCTCGCGTTTCCAGACGGAGACTCCAATATTTGGTTAAATGGAAGGGATACGGGCAGGAAGATAATTCTTGGGTGACTGCCTCTGATGTTCATGCCTCTGATTTGGTTCGCGCCTTTCATAGGGCGCATCCAGATCGCCCTGGTGGTTCTCATGAGGGTTCGGTGCCCCATCCTTAAGGGGGGGTACTGTTGTGAATTCTGTTTTTGGCTCCCTCTGGTGGCTACTGGTGGTACTGGCTTACTTTTGTCTTTTGTTTCCAGTGCACCTGTTCCCATCTGGGTTTGGGAGTTTCCTATTTAGTTTGGCTTCTCAGTCATTCTAGTGCCGGCAATCAATGTTATCAGAGCACCTCTGTTGCTTGCTACCTGCTCCAAGTCTGCAATTCAGCTAAGTTGGATCTTTTGTATTTTTGTGTTTGTTTTGTCCAGCACGCATTTATACACTCTTGCTGCTGGAAGCTCTAGTGATCTGAAATTACTACTCCGGTGTCATGAGTTGATATCGGAGTTAAAGTAATTTCAGGATGGCTGATTAGGGTTTTGAGGTGACCGCGAAGTCCTCTTTTGTATTTTCTGCTATCTAGTCAGAGGGCCTCTCTTTGCTGAACCTATATTCATACTGCGTACGTGTTTTCCTCTTACCTAACCGTTATTACATGTGGGGGGCTACTATAACTTTTGGGGTTTCCCTGGAGGCAAGCCAGGTCTGTGTATTCCTCTTATAGGGGTAGTTAGCTCTCCGGCTGGCGCGAGGTGTCTAGGGATACAACGTAGGCACACCCCCTGGCTACTTTTATTTGCGTGTTAGGTTCAGCATCGCGGTTACCTGAGATACCATCTTCCTAGAGCTAGTCCGTTTTTGCCCATGTCCCTGCCATTGGGAATCATGACAGTATTGCCGGCCATAATGTATTAAAGGTATTGGCTAAAGAAGGAGAGAAAAAAAACTTTCTGACCCTTTTTTTTTTTTTTTTTTTTACTCAGAGGTTCTGTCTAGCCATAATTGCAATCTGCTGTGTTTTTTTTTTCTCTCCTCTTAACCCCTGAATGGCTCAGATCTCTGCTGTTGAGAAATGGATATCCAGAGTTTAGCTTCTAATCTTAATACTCTTGCCTCTAAGGTTCAAAATATCCAAGACTATGTGATACATGCTCCTATGTCTGAACCCAAGATCCCTATACCTGAGTTCTTTTCTGGAGATAGATCTCGCTTTTTGAATTTTAAGCACAATTGTAAATTGTATCTTTCTCTGAGATCTCGTTCCGCTGGAGACCCCGCTCAGCAGGTTAAAATTGTTATTGCCTTGTTGCGGGGTGACCCCCAGAATTGGGCATTTGCATTGGCACCAGGGGATCCTGCGCTGCTTAATGTGGATGCGTTTTTTCTGGCACTGGGGTTGCTCTATGAGGAACCTAATTTGGAGATTCAGGCTGAAAAGGCCTTGCTAGCCCTCTCTCAAGGGCATGATGAAGCTGAAGTATATTGTCAAAAATTTCGAAAATGGTCTGTGCTTACTCAGTGGAATGAGTGCGCCCTGGCGGCGAATTTCAGAGAAGGTCTCTCTGATGCCGTTAAAGATGTCATGGTGGGGTTTCCTACGCCCACAGGTCTGAATGAATCCATGACTATGGCTATTCAGATTGATCGGCGTTTGCGGGAGCGCAAACCTGTGCACCATTTGGCGGTGTCTTCTGAGCAGGCACCGGAGATTATGCAATGTGATAGAATTCTGTCCAGAAGTGAATAGCAGAATTATAGGCGTAAAAATGGGTTGTGCTTCTACTGTGGTGATTCTGCTCATGTTATATCAGCATGCTCTAAACGCACAAAAAAGGTTGATAAGTCTTTTGCAATTGGCACCTTACAGTCTAAGTTTATTTTGTCTGTAACTTTGATCTGTTCATTATCAACTATTACTGTGGATGCCTATGTGGATTCTGGCGCTTCCTTGAGTCTTATGGATTGGTCCTTTGCCAGACGTTGTGGGTTTAGCCTAGAGCCTTTGGAAGTTCATATCCCTCTGAAGGGTATCGACTCCACACCTTTGGCTAGGAATAAACCACAATTCTGGACACAAGTGACTATGTGTATGACTCCTGACCATCGGGAGGTGATTCGCTTCCTTGTGTTGCATAACTTGCATGATGTCTTAGTGCTTGGATTGCCATGGTTGCAAACTCATAATTCAGTCCTTGACTGGAAAACAATGTCTGTGTTAAGCTGGGGATGTCAGGGGGCTCATGGGGAAGTACCTTTGGTTTCCATTGCTTCATCTACTCCCTCTGAAGTTCCGGCATTTTTGTCTGATTATGGTGATGTTTTTGAGGAGCCTAAACTTAGTTCTCTCCCCCCTCACCGGGATTGCGATTGTGCTATAGACTTGATTCCGGGCAGCAAGTTTCCCAAGGGTCGTTTGTTCAATCTATCTGTGCCTGAGCATGTTGCTATGCGAGAGTATATTAAGGAGTCCTTGGAAAAGGGACATATCCGTCCATCCTCATCCCCTTTAGGAGCAGGTTTTTTTTTTGTGGGTAAAAAAGATGGCTCCCTGAGGCCCTGTATTGATTATCGCCTGTTGAATAAGATTACAGTCAAATACCAGTATCCTTTGCCACTACTGACTGATTTATTTGCTCGTATTAAAGGGGCAAAGTGGTTCTCTAAGGTTGATCTTCGGGGTGCGTATAATTTGGTGCGGATCAAGCAGGGAGATGAGTGGAAAACTGCATTTAATCCGCCCGAGGGCCATTTTGAGTATTTGGTAATGCCTTTTGGTCTTTCTAATGCTCCTTCAGTCTTTCAGTCCTTTATGCACGATATTTTCCGTAAATACCTGGATAAATTTATGATTGTGTATTTGGATGATATTTTGATTTTTTCGGATGACTGGGAGTTGCATGTTCAACAGGTTAGGAAGATTTTTCAGGTTTTGCGGTCCAATTCTCTGTTTGTAAAGGGTTCAAAGTGTATCTTTGGGGTTCAGAAGATCTCCTTTTTGGGGTATATTTTTTCCCCTTCTTCTGTTGAGATGGATCCTGTCAAGGTTCGGGCCATTTGTGATTGGACGCAGCCTACTTCCCTGAAGAGTCTTCAGAAGTTCTTGGGCTTTGCTAATTTCTATCGTCGATTTATAACTGGGTTTTCAAGTGTTGCTAAACCTCAGACTGATTTGACTAAGAAGGGTGCTGATGTTGCCAATTGGTCCTCTGTGGCTGTGGAGGCCTTTCGGGAGCTTAAGCGCCGCTTTTCTTCTGCCCCTGTGTTGCGCCAGCCTGATGTTTCGCTCCCTTTTCAGGTTGAGGTTGATGCTTCCGAGATTGGAGCGGGGGCGGTTTTGTCGCAGAAAAGTCCCGATTGCTCAGTGATGAGACCATGTGCATTTTTCTCTCGAAAGTTTTCGCCCGCCGAGCGAAATTATGATGTCGGTTATCGGGAGCTCTTGGCTATGAAGTGGGCATTTGAGGAGTGGCGTCATTGGCTTGAGGGTGCTAGACATCAGGTGGTGGTCTTGACTGATCACAAGAATCTGATTTACCTTGAGTCCGCCAGGCGTCTGAATCCTAGACAGGCGCGCTGGTCATTGTTTTTCTCTCGGTTTAATTTTGTGGTTTCAAACTTGCGGGGCTCGAAAAATGTGAAGGCAGATGCTCTTTCTAGGAGTTTTGAGCCTGACTCCTCTGGTGATTCTGAGCCTACGGGTATCCTTAAGGATGGAGTGATTTTGTCTGCTGTCTCCCCAGACTTGCGACGTGCTTTGCAGGAGTTTCAGACTGATAGGCCTGATCGTTGTCCGTCTGGGAGATTGTTTGTTCCAGATGAGTGGACCAGTAGAGTCATCTCAGAGGTTCATTCTTCTGTGTTGGCGGGCCACCCTGGAATTTTTGGTACCAGAGATTTGGTGGCCAGGTCCTTCTGGTGGCCTTCCCTGTCTCGGGATGTGCGTACCTTTGTACAGTCTTGTGATGTTTGTGCTCGGGCCAAGCCTTGCTTTTCTCGGGCTAGTGGATTGTTGTTGTCCTTGCCTATTCTGAAGAGGCCGTGGACGCACATCTCTATGGACTTTATCTCGGATCTTCCGGTTTCTCAGAAAATGTCCGTCATTTGGGTGGTGTGTGACCGTTTTTCTAAGATGGTTCATTTGGTACCCTTGCCCAAATTGCCTTCTTCATCGGAGTTGGTTCCTTTATTTTTTCAGAATGTGGTTCGCTTACATGGTATCCCGGAAAACATCGTGTCTGACAGAGGATCTCAATTTGTGTCTAGGTTCTGGCGAGCGTTCTGTGCCAGGATGGGCATTGATTTGTCTTTTTCATCTGCGTTCCATCCTCAGACTAATGGCCAGACGGAGCGAACTAATCAGACCTTGGAGACGTATTTGAGGTGTTTTGTGTCTGCTGATCAGGATGATTGGGTCGCCTTTTTGCCGTTGGCAGAGTTTGCCCTCAATAATCGGGCCAGTTCTGCTACTCTGGTTTCTCCTTTCTTTTGCAATTCAGGGTTTCACCCTCGTTTTTCGTCTGGTCAGGTGGAGTCTTCGGATTGTCCTGGAGTGGATTCTGTGGTGTATAGACTGCACCGGATTTGGAGTCATGTGGTGGACAATTTGAAGTAGTCTCAGGAGAAGACTCAGCAGTTTGCTAATCGTCATCGTCGTGTGGGTCATCATCTCCGTGTTGGAGACTTGGTGTGGTTGTCTTCTCGTGTCTCTTCTCCTAAGTTCAAACCTCGGTTCATAGGTCCTTATAGGATTTTGGAGATTCTTAATCCTGTATCTTTTCGTTTGGACCTTCCAGCATCTTTCACCATTCATAATGTTTTCCATAGGTCGTTGTTGCGGAGGTACGAGGTACCGGTTGTTCCTTCTGTTGAGCCTCCTGCTCCTGTGCTGGTGGAGGGTGAATTGGAGTATGTTGTGGAGAAGATTTTGGACTCTAGTATTTCCAGACGGAGACTTCAATATCTGGTTAAATGGAAGGGATACGGTCAGGAGGATAATTCTTGGGTGACTGCTTCTGATGTTCATGCCTCTGATTTGGTTCGCGCCTTTCATAGGGCGCATCCAGAGCGCCCTGGTGGTTCTCATGAGGGTTCGGTGCCCCCTCCTTAAGGGGGGGGTACTGTTGTGAATTCTGTTTTTGGCTCCCTCTGGTGGCTACTGGTGGTACTGGTTGACTTTGGTCTTCTTTCCAGTGCACCTGTTTTCATCAGGAAATTGGGAGTTTCCTATTTAGTCTGGCTTCTCAGTCACTCTAGTGCCGGCAATCAATGTTACCAGAGCATCTCTGTTGCTTGCTATCTGCTCCAAGTCTGCAATTCAGCTAAGTTGAAATCTTTGGCTTTTTGTGTTTGTTTTGTCCAGCATGCATTTATATTTCTCGTGCTGCTGGAAGCTCTAGTGATCTGAAATTACTACTCCGGTGTCATGAGTTGATAACGGAGTTAAGGTGGTTTCAGGATGGCTGCTTAGGGTTTTGAGGTAACCGCGAAGTCCTCTTTTGTATTTTCATCTATCTAGTCAGAGGGCCTCACTTTGCTGAATCTATATTCATACTGCATTTGTGTTTTCCTCTTACCTAACCGTTATTACATGTGGGGGGCTACTATAACTTTTGGGGTTTCCCTGGAGGCAAGCCAGGTCTGTGTATTCCTCTTATAGGGGTAGTTAGCTCTCTGGCTGGCGCGAGGTGTCTAGGGATACAACGTAGGCACACCCCCTGGCTACTTTTATTTGCGTGTTAGGTTCAGCATCGCGGTTACCTGAGATACCATCTTCCTAGAGCTAGTCCGTTTTTGCCCATGTCCCTGCCATTGGGAATCATGACAGGTGGCCTTCCCTGTCTCGGGATGTGCGTACTTTTGTGCAGTCTTGTGATGTTTGTGCTCGGGCCAAGCCTTGCTGCTCTCGGGCTAGTGGATTGTTGTTGTCCTTGCCTATTCCGAAGAGGCCGTGGACGCACATCTCTATGGACTTTATCTCGGACCTCCCGGTTTCTCAGAAAATGTCCGTCATTTGGGTGGTGTGTGACCGTTTTTCTAAGATGGTTCATTTGGTACCCTTGCCCAAATTGCCTTCTTCATCGGAGTTGGTTCCTTTGTTTTTTCAAAATGTGGTTCATTTACATGGTATCCGGGAAAACATCGTTTCTGACAGGGGATCTCAATTTGTGTCTAGGTTCTGGCGAGCGTTCTGTGCCAGGATGGGCATTGATTTATCTTTCTCATCTGCTTTCCATCCTCAGACTAATGGCCAGACGGAGCGAACTAATCAGACCTTGGAGACTTATTTGAGGTGTTTTGTGTCTGCTGATCAGGATGATTGGGTCGCCTTTTTGCCGTTGGCAGAGTTTGCCCTTAATAATCGGGCCAGTTCTGCCACTCTGGTTTCTCCTTTCTTTTGCAATTCAGGGTTTCACCCTCGTTTTTCATCTGGTCAGGTGGAATCTTCGGATTGCCCTGGAGTGGACACTGTGGTGGATAGACTGCACTGGATTTGGAGTCATGTGGTGGACAATTTGAAGTTGTCTCAGGAGAAGACTCAGCAGTTTGCTAATCGTCATCGTCGTGTGGGTCATCGTCTTCGTGTTGGGGACTTGGTGTGGTTATCTTCTCGTTTTGTCCCTATGAAGGTCTCTTCTCCTAAGTTTAAACCCCGGTTTATAGGTCCTTATAAGATTTTGGAGATTCTTAATCCTGTATCTTTTCGTTTGGACCTACCAGCATCTTTCGCCATTCATAATGTCTTCCATCGGTCGTTGTTGCGGAGGTACGAGGTACCGGTTGTGCCTTCTGTTGAACCTCCTGCTCCTGTGCTGGTGGAGGGTGAATTGGAGTATGTTGTGGAAAAGATTTTGCACTCTCGCGTTTCCAGACGGAGACTCCAATATTTGGTTAAATGGAAGGGATACGGGCAGGAAGATAATTCTTGGGTGACTGCCTCTGATGTTCATGCCTCTGATTTGGTTCGCGCCTTTCATAGGGCGCATCCAGATCGCCCTGGTGGTTCTCATGAGGGTTCGGTGCCCCCTCCTTAAGGGGGGGGTACTGTTGTGAATTCTGTTTTTGGCTCCCTCTGGTGGCTACTGGTGGTACTGGCTTACTTTTGTCTTTTGTTTCCAGTGCACCTGTTCCCATCTGGGTTTGGGAGTTTCCTATTTAGTTTGGCTTCTCAGTCATTCTAGTGCCGGCAATCAATGTTATCAGAGCACCTCTGTTGCTTGCTACCTGCTCCAAGTCTGCAATTCAGCTAAGTTGGATCTTTTGTATTTTTGTGTTTGTTTTGTCCAGCACGCATTTATACACTCTTGCTGCTGGAAGCTCTAGTGATCTGAAATTACTACTCCGGTGTCATGAGTTGATATCGGAGTTAAAGTAATTTCAGGATGGCTGATTAGGGTTTTGAGGTGACCGCGAAGTCCTCTTTTGTATTTTCTGCTATCTAGTCAGAGGGCCTCTCTTTGCTGAACCTATATTCATACTGCGTACGTGTTTTCCTCTTACCTAACCGTTATTATATGTGGGGGGCTACTATCACTTTTGGGGTTTCCCTGGAGGCAAGTCAGGTCTGTGTATTCCTCTACTAGGAGTAACTAGATCTCCGGCTGGTGCGAGACGTCTAGGGATAATAACGTAGGCACGCCCCCCGGCTACTGTTATTTGTGTGTTAGGTTCAGCATCGCGGTCATCTGAGTTACCATCTTCCTAGAGCTAGTCCGTTTTTGCCTAAGTCCCTGCCATTGGGAACCATGACACAATGCTGCCCGTGTACCCCTGGAACCTATTTAAAAGTTCATAGAGCCTAGTTATATATTTTATTTACTATTAATAAGGCCATGATGGACTACGCTGTACCACGCTACAAGCTAACTAGTCGACACTTCTTTTGCGAGAAAAGCCATCCCAACCCTCCACCAGCATGTAAAAGACCGCATTGTCCATGCACTCTGGCAATCTGTGAGTACAAAGGTGCACCTGACAACAGACGCATGGACCTGTAGGCATGGCCACGGAAGATTACGTGTCCATTACGGCGCAATGGGTTAATGTGGTGGATGCATGGTCCACAGGGGACAGCCTACTAAGTCTGTCTGCAGTCCCTAATTCAAATTGTCTTCCACTGTCTAAATCGGAGCTTCCACCTTCTGGCTTTCGGCCTATAGTATCAGAAATTAAACTGCATTTGGCCTTCAACTTTGGTTACGGCCTACTAACGGTGTCTGCCCCTGCCTGGTGTTTTTCCTCAACTGAATAAAGCTGAGCTTCAACCTTCTGGCTCTCATTAAGTGCTGTGTTTTTAAAAATTGGTGGTTAGGGCCTACTAACGGTGTCTGCCCCTCCCTGGTGTTTGCCCTCAACTGAATAAAGCTGAGCTTCCACCTTCTGGCTTTCGGCCTATAGTATCAGATATTAAACTGCATTTGGCCTTCAACATTGGTTACGGCCTACTAACAGTGTCTGCCCCTGCCTGGTGTTTTTCCTCAACTGAATAAAGCTGAGCTTCAACCTTCTGGCTCTCATTAAGTGCTGTGTTTTTAAAAATTGGTGGTTAGGGCCTACTAACGGTGTCTGCCCCTCCATGTTGTTTGTCCTCAACTGAATAAAGCTGAGCTTCCACCTTCTGGCTTTCGGCCTATAGTATCAGATATTAAACTGCATTTGGCCTTCAACTTTGGTTACGGCCTACTAACGGTGTCTGCCCCTCCCTGGTGTTTGCCCTCAACTGAATAAAGCTGAGCTTCAGTCTTTAGGCTTTTGGCCTAAAGTATCAGATATTAAACTGCATTTGGCCTATTAGTGTGTTTGGGCCCTTAAAACAGTGTCTGCTGCTCCTGGGTTTGCTACTCCACTGAACAAAGCAATGCCGCCTGTTTAGTCCTGTTACCAATTTTGAACTGCATTTAGCCTACTTTATTCTTTGGCCCTATATCTGTTTCCTCCTCATCCTGCCCATTGCCCAGCCACTGCTAGATGAGTCTGCTGGTACATTGACCTAGACCACTACATTCCCCTTGCACTCTACACAGCCAGAATCTGACCCTGCTGAAAGTAAGGTTCCCCTTCCAGCATGTTATACCACCTTACACAGGGACAAAGAGGAAGGTGCAGATGAAAGTGCAGGTTCCTTCATCAGGTGGGGGGGGCATACTCGTTGGCGACGTCACTGGCACAGGGCCCCTCAGAGTATGCAAAAGTGTCGCTGCTGGTGGGAGGCGCCCCCGCCGTGCAAACACACCGCTGTACTTTGAGGGGCCCTGTGCCAGTGCAAATGCGAACGAGTGTGCCCCCCTGCTTGCTCAGGATCACAGCACTTGCAACGTTGAAATACTTACCTCTTCCTGCTCCACCGCCGTGACGTAGTCCACGATTCCTGGGCCCACTAAAACCTTGAACCAGCCCTACCCCCCACAACTTTTGCCAAATGACCCCCAAGTTCCATTGAACAACTATTATTATAAAGTTAATTAAGATTGACAAGCTTCAGAAACAAGAATGGATGTTTTTGGCATTAAAATGGGCACTGTAGGTGTTTTCCTGGCCTCCACTCACTGCCGACTATGCTTCCCCATTGACTTGCATTGGGTTTCGTGTTTCGGTCGATCCCCGACTTTTAGCGATAATCGGCCGACTGCACTCGACTTGACTCTGGACAAAGTCAGGTTTCACAAAACCCGACTTGATCTTTAAAAAATGAAAGTCGCTCAACCCTAGTCTCAATGTGTTCAATATATAGTAGCAACTACTCTGCTGCAGTGACCACTATTCTAGGCAATTAGCAGTAAACAATAAAGTTAAAAAAATGTCTGACAGTGAAACGTCTATATCTATCCAAAAAAAAGATGAAGGCCACACTCTAAAAGTCCAAAATATTGTGGTTTATTGACCAATCTCCCCAAACAATCACTGATTGTGGAAACTTCACACTTGACCTCAAGCAGCTTGGATTGTCTGTCTCTCCATTCTTCCTCCAGACTCTGGGACCTTGATTTCCAAGGTCTAGTGTGAAGTATTCATCAATGATGGTTTGGGGAGCCATGTCATCTGCTGGTGTAGGTCCATTGTGTTTTATCAAGACCAAAGAAAGTGCAGCTATCTACCAGGAAATTTTAGAGCACTTCATGCTTCCCTCTGCCGAAAAGCTTTTTGGAGATGGAAGTTTCATTCTCCAGCAGGACTTGGCACCTGTCCACACTGCCAAAAGTACCAATACCTGGTTTAAAAACAACAGTATCACTGTGCTTGATTGGCCAGCAAACCTGTCTGACCTTAACCCCATAGAAAATCTATGAGGTATTGTCAAGAGGAAGATGAGAGACACCAGACCCAACAATGCAGACGAGCTGAAGGCTGCTATCATGATTAAGGGAGCTTAGTCTCCAGAAACGCGTCGAGATTCGCACCCACTTGGTTTTGTGCTGAAGTTTGTATCCTCTTTGTTACAAGTTTTGTGAATAAAGAAATTTTATCTTCACGGATTCGGTGGAGCTGGACATCTCTTTTCTTTTGAATTATACACTCTTGGACACAGCGGGTCCGTGCTCCCAAAGTTCAGCTAATGTATTGATGGGTGAGCTGGTATATATTTTCTTCCCAGCTATCAAAGCAACCTGGGCTTCCATAACACCTCAGCAGTGCCAGAGGCTGATCGCCTCCATGCCACACTGCATTGATGCAGTAATTGATGCAAAAGGAGCCCTGACCGAGTATTGAGTGTATTTACTGAACATACATTTCAGTACGACAACATTTCGGATGTTAAAATCATTTTTTCAAGCTGGTGTTATAAAGTACCGTATTTTCCGGCGTATAAGACGACTGGGCGTATAAGACGACCCCCCAACTTTACCAGTTAAAATATAAAATCTTCTTAAAAGTCGGGGGTCTTCTTATACACCCTATGTCGTCTTATAGGGCCGGTGAATATGTGCCTTTTGGGGGGGGGGGGAGTGATCCTGATGCCGAGGGGGCGTCTCACAGGAAAGTGAGTATCCCCCATTACCTTATCGTAGCGGTGCAGCGTGGGGGTCTCAGTGCTGGGAGTGGCGGCGGCTGCTGTACTCTGGTGCGGCGGCTGCTGTGCTCTGGTGCGGCGGCTCCTCTTCTGTGTGGGGCCTCTGTGCTGTGAGGTGGCGGTGGCGGTGGCGGCGGCATATCTTTATCCAGTTGGGGCTCCTCCGGCATCTCCTTAGCCCTGGAGGCCCCGCCGCAACTCCATCGGTGCAATGCAGCGGCCATTTTCCCGGAGGCAGCTCAATAGGTGCGATGCGGTGGCCTCCGGGAAAATGGCCGCTGCTCAGATTCAGATCTCGTCCCGAAATCTCGGGACACGAGATCTGAATCTGAGCAGCGGCCATTTTCCCGGAGGCCACCACATTGCACCGATGGAGTTGCGGCGGGGCCTCCAGGGCTAAGGAGATGCCGGAGGAGCCCCAACTGGATAAAGATACGCCGCTGCCGCCGCCACCTCACAGCACAGAGGCCCCACACAGAAGAGGAGCCGCCGCACCAGAACACAGCAGCCGCCGCCGCCGCTCCCAGCACTGACACCCCCACGCTGCACCGCTAGGATAAGGTAATGGGGATTACTCACTTTCCTGTGAGACGCCCCCTCGTCATCAGGATCACTCCCCCTCCCCACCCACCATATACACCGGCGTACACGACGATTCCCGGCGTATAAGACGACCCCCGACTTTTAAGAAGATTTTCGGGGGTTAAAAAGTCGTCTTATACGCCGGAAAATACGGTATTCTAATTTACTGAGATAATAACTTTTGGATTTTGATTGGCTGTAAGCAATAATCATCAACATTAACAGAAGTAAACACTTGAAATAGATCACTCTGCTTGTAATGACTCTATATAATATATGAGTTTCACTTTTTGTATTGAAGAACTGAAATAAATTTACTTTTTGATGATATTCTAATTTTGTGAGATGCACATGTACAATATGTGGAAAGGAGGGAAGTAAAACTACTGTAAATACAAAATTCTTGTATCCTTTGACTAGTAACGGCTTCTATTTCCCTATTTTACACCAAAGCAGTTAATCCTTGATGCCGATAGACTAGAGCGGGAAGGTGTAATCTACATGACATCAGTGGAAGGGACTAACAATATATTACCCGATGCATTAATTGCCTGGCAAAATTATCGGTGTTCTGTATTGTTCCAGCCTGCCACTCATGTAATATCATTTTTTCTTTTATAGACACAAAGTAAGCTCACTGCTAATATAATAAAGCCAGAAAGCGATCCTATAATAACATCAGAGTATCCCAAAAGCAAAAAAAAACAGTTAACGTACAAATTCCGGAGCATATGTTTATAAGTAATTTTTCTATAATTACACTCCTTATTAGACACAGAGTGAATCATTGTTTTCTTTTATGCAGAATTTGCAAAAGTTGTTTGTCCTCTCAGCTAAAATATTGTCCTTTCCATTATTTCCTATTTACATATTGCTGACTCTGTTTGCAGGACCTGACAGTCCTCTTCCAACAAATAAGCAAAATATAATAATTAGGTGAAAACTTGCTTTAAAAAGAAAAGTATTTACAGCAATTCTGTCTTGTGTACAATTTAGTTACTATTTGGACTGCTATGTAATGAATATCCAGTGCCTGTTTTGACCCGATGAAATATATACCTCCAGGATGGTACTTGATATTAAAGGGAAAAGTATTGAACTTTCTCATAGTTTCAAAGTTTTTGCGGAAAGCTGAAAGGGTTAAATGAGCAAATGAGCCTACAGGAGTTGAGAATTCTGAACAGCGTATTACATTTAAAGGGTTTTCCACTCTTTTTTTTTTTTTATTAAAGTTAACATTCTGATAAAACAAGCATACATACCATAGAAATACGCCACTTGCTCCTGTGCTGCCACTCTGGCGGTCTATTCCAGACCACCAGTTCATTTTAGGTCTTGGAAAAAACATTAAGCCGTGGATCGTTCATGTGATGAACCATTGGGGTCCATCTTGGCTTTTTCAAAAGTTTGAAGATGTGAGAGTAGTAAGCCATACATTACACTATAAAATTAGTTAAAAATAATAAGTTAAGCTTTGAAAGCGGTAACCATAGCACTTGTAAAGCAGTTTATGGAATAAAAGGGTTTTTTTACTCCATAGGCTTCCAGACATGAAGAATAACAAATTCAGCAAAACTTACCCTCTGCTTCTTTGCTGCTACCCCAGTTTTTTTTGACAGGCTGCAGCGGTGACATAATGATTACGGTGCACATGACCACTGTGGCCAATCAGTAGCCTCAGCAGTGATGCTGAGAAAGACAGAATGGACCACTCAGTCGGTGATTGGATGCAGTGGTCATGTGTACTGTAGATGTAACTTAAATGCTGAAGCCTGTCAGAAAAACGTAGGGCAGCGACAGACACAGTGCTTGATCCGTAGATGAGTATGCTATGTTTGTTACTAATGACAACTTTATGAAATAAAAAAAAAAAATTTTTAAACTCTCTTAAAAAAAAAATTAAACATATGGACACAATTGTTAAGTAAGTCAATTGGTAGTGGGCTATGGCGTTCTTTATTAAATATAATTTATCCATAAATAACTTTAAACAATGGCGAACATAGCAGGGATGACATCCCTACTATCCCAGCAATGATGAAGAGCTTATTCACAACCTGGACAGCTCCTTTTTACAAAAAAGTACTCCCCCTTGTAAAATTTAAAGAAACCACATACTCCCCTTCCACACCGGCACGTTTCCAAAGATGTCAGCATCAGGTCTACCGGGATTTGTATGGCACTGTTATGGCACGTGAGCCCTGCAGCTAATCAAGCACTACTTTGTTTTTTATTTAATGAGGAATACTACTACATTTGAAAGGTGTTGACGACACCTTTAGTTTATACACTATTTAGGTAGGTCATATGAATAAAAATCATTTAGTGACCCACCTCTCACTGGGCAATGCTCCCTCAATAACATTAGCATCATAGGTCACACAGCTGAACCAGTCATTGCTTGTTTCTAATGAACCCTAATCTGCCAAGCTGCATGGAAAAATTCCCACCAAAAAGTACCAACTAGATCTCATGTGGATCCTTCTCTAAGTTCCAGGATCCTTCCAGTCATGTCAAGGGATTTTCACATTGCAGTATACAGCTGTCCCACCATTTACCTTCCCCGCTGTCCCCGAATCCTTCCATCCGCTTCTGTGACATCTGTAGTGGTACCTGGCCTTCCTGTCTCTTCTCCTATTGCCAGACGGCACCATCCTCTTGTTGTGGGCAACACTGGGTGACAGTTCTAGATCTGTGTCCTCTCGGAGATGTAGTGCTAACTTTTGTCAGTGTTTGCCCCTTGCTGTGTGCTTTAGGTTTGAGCTGCAAGCTATTTTAGCTCCTTAAATCCTCGTGCCCCCTACCAGTTATAATCTGACTTGCTTCCGTAACCTTGTGTGCTGACTTGCTTCTGTAACCTTGTGTGCCTTGGTTGTTATGATCCTGGTGGTAGGATCTCAAACTGACCTGACACATATACCCTGAATATATAGGACAAGTTCTGGGGATGTGGAAGCTATACTGACCGCAATCCTGATCCTATCCAAACACACTAAAGGCAGCTGTGGAGCGTTACCTGAAAACCTAGACGCCTCGTCACAGCCTGAGAAACTGACTACCCCTAGAGAGAAAGCAAAGACCTCACTTGCCTCAGAGAAATATCCCCAAAGTTTTAGATAGCCCCCCACAAATAATAACGGTGAGTTAAGGGGAAAACACAAACGTAGAGATGAAACAGGTTTAGCAAATGAGGCCCGCTAATACTAGATAGGCAGATAAAGATAGGTGTCTGTGCGGTCATTACAAAAACAAAAGTAAACCACGCAGAGAATACAAGAACCCCCACACCAACTCACGATGTGAGGGGCGCACTCTGCACCCCAGAACTAACCAGCAAGCAAAAAATCACATGAAAGCAAGCTGGGCTGAACTCATCATATAATGAGAAACGTTTTCAAGGAAATAATGAGAAACTGAACAAGCAAACTTAGCTTCTCATAGCAGGAGACTGGTCACAAGGAATATTCAGGAGAGCACAGGATCAGGACTGAATACACCGACAGCAGGTGACAAGTAAAGGTCCAGGTGAGTTAAATAGGCCCAGCCTAGCAGGAGATGAAACAGCTGAGCCCAGCCATATCGCTAAAGGCCACCAGAGGGAGCCCAAGAACAAACTCACACAGTACCACTCATGACCACAGGAGGGAGCCCGAGAACGGAATTCACAACAGTACCCCCCCTTGAGGAGGGGTCACCGAACCCTCACCAGAGCTCCCAGGCTGATCAGGACGAGCCAAATGAAAGGCACGAACCAAATCGGCCGCATGGACATCGGAGGCGACAACCCAGGAATTATCCTCCTGACCATAACCCTTCCATTTCACTAAGTACTGAAGTCTCCGTCTCGAAATACGAGAATCCAAGATCTTCTCCACCACATATTCCAACTCCCCCTCGACCAAGACCGGAGCAGGAGGATCAACAGAAGGGACCACAGGCACCACATATCTCCGCAACAATGACCTATGGAACACATTATGAATGGCAAACGATGTTGGGGGGTCCAAACGAAAAGACACAGGGTTGAAGATTTCCAAAATCTTATAAGGACCGATGAAATGAGGCTTGAACTTAGGAGAGGAAACCTTCATCGGGACATAACGAGAAGACAACCATACTAAATCCCCCACACGAAGTTGGGGACCCACACAGCGACGGCGGTTAGCAAAACGCTGAGCCTTCTCTTGGGACAAAGTTAAATTGTCCACCACATGGTTCCAAATCTGCTGCAACCTATCCACCACAGAATCCACCCCAGGACAGTCAGAAGACTCAACCTGACCCGAGGAGAAACGAGGATGAAAACCAGAATTGCAAAAGAAAGGTGAAACCAAAGTAGCAGAACTAGCCCGATTATTGAGGGCGAACTCAGCCAATGGCAAAAAGGTCACCCAATCATCCTGGTCAGCAGAAACAAAACATCTCAAATAAGTTTCCAATGTCTGATTAGTTCGTTCGGTTTGACCATTCGTCTGAGGATGGAAGGCTGACGAAAAAGACAATTCAATGCCCATCTTAGCACAAAAGGATCGCCAAAATCTGGACACAAACTGGGATCCTCTGTCGGACACAATGTTCTCCGGAATACCATGTAAACGAACCACATTCTGAAAAAACAGTGGCACCAAATCGGAGGAGGAAGGCAACTTAGGCAAGGGTACCAAATGGACCATTTTGGAAAAACGATCACAAACCACCCAGACGACAGACATCTTCTGAGAGACAGGAAGATCCGAAATAAAATCCATGGAAATATGCGTCCAAGGCCTCTTCGGGACAGGCAAAGGCAAAAGCAATCCACTGGCACGAGAACACGAAGGCTTGGCCCGAGCACAAATCCTACAGGACTGCACAAAGGAACGCACATCCCGTGACAAGGAAGGCCACCAAAAGGATCTCGCCACCAAATCCCTGGTACCAAAAATCCCAGGATGACCTGCCAACACCGAAGAGTGAACCTAGGAAATAACTCTACTGGTCCATCTGTCTGGGAAAAACAGTCTCTCCGGTGGACAACGGTCAGGTCTATTGGCCTGAAACTCCTGCAGATCAGGAGAGATGGCAGACAAAATCACCCCCTCTTTGAGAACACCAGTCGGTTCAGAAACTTCCGGGGAGTCAGGTACAAAACTCCTAGAAAGGGCATCAGCCTTCACGTTTTTCGAACCCGGAAGATATGAAACCACGAAATTGAAACGAGAGAAAAACAATGACCATCGAGCCTGTCTCGGATTCAACAGTTTGGCAGACTCGAGATAAGTCAAATTCTTGTGATCCGTCAAGACCACCACACGATACTTGGCTCCCTCAAGCCAATGTCACCACTCCTCAAATGCCCACTTCATTGCCAACAACTCACGATTACCAACATCATAATTCTGCTCGGCAGGCGAAAACTTTCTTGAAAAGAAAGCACATGGTCTCATCACAGAGCCATCAGAGCTTCTCTGCGACAAGACAGCCCCTGCTCCAATCTCAGAAGCATCAACCTCAACCTGAAAGGGAAGAGAGACATCGGGCTGGCGCAAGACAGGAGCCGAAGAAAACCGACGCTTAAGCTCCTGAAAGGCCTCCACGGCCGCAGGAGACCAATTCGTCACATCAGAACCCTTCTTGGTCAAATCCGTCAAAGGCTTAACCACGCTAGAAAAATTAGTGATGAAGCGACGGTAAAAATTAGCAAAACCCAAGAACTTCTGAAGACTCTTCACAGATGTAGGTTGAGTCCAGTCATGAATAGCCTGGACCTTGACTGGATCCATCTCAATAGTAGATGGAGAAAAAATAAAGCCCAAAAAAGAAATCTTCTGGACTCCGAAGAGACATTTAGAGCCCTTCACAAACAAGGCATTGGCACGCAGGACCTGAAATACCATCCTGACCTGCTTCACATGAGACTCCCAGTCATCAGAAAAGACCAAAATATTATCCAGGTACACAATCATAAATCTATCCAGATACTCTCGGAAGATGTCGTGCATGAAGGACTGAAACACAGAGGGAGCATTAGAAAGCCCAAAAGGCATCACCAAGTACTCAAAATGGCCTTCGGGCGTATTAAATGCTGTTTTCCATTCATCACCCTGTTTTATGCGCACAAGATTATACGCTCCTCGAAGATCTATCTTGGTGAACCAACTGGCCCCCCTAATCCGAGCAAACAGATCAGACAACAGTGGCAAGGGGTACTGAAATTTGACCGTGATGTTATTTAGAAGGCGATAATCTATACAGGGTCTCAGAGAACCATCCTTCTTGGCCACAAAAAAGAACCCCGCACCCAAAGGGGACGAGGACGGGCGAATATGCCCCTTCTCCAAGGACTCCTTTATATAACTCCGCATAGCGGCATGTTCTGGTACAGATAAATTAAAAAGTCGTCCCTTAGGGAACTTACTACCAGGAATCAAATTTATAGCACAATCACAATCCCTATGAGGAGGTAGGGCACTGGATTTGGGCTCATCAAATACATCCTGGTAGTCTGACAAAAATTCAGGGACTTCAGAAGGAGTAGAAGAAGCAATTGACACCAAAGGGGCATCGCCATGAATTCCCTGGCAACCCCAACTTGACACAGACATTGCTTTCCAATCCAGAACTGGATTATGAGCCTGCAGCCATGGCAGACCCAACACGACAACATCATGCAAATTATGTAGCACAAGAAAGCGAATCACCTCCTGATGTGCAGGAGTCATAGACATGGTCACTTGAGTCCAGTACTGAGGTTTATTCTTGGCCAATGGCGTAGCATCAATTCCCTTTAGTGGAATGGGGAATTGTAAATGCTCCAAGATAAAACCACAGCGCTTGGCAAATGACAAATCCATCAGATTCAGGGCGGCACCTGAATCCACAAAAGCCATAACTGAGTAGGATGACAGAGAGCAAATCAAAGTAACAGACAGAATGAATTTAGGTTGTACAGTACCAATGGTGACAGATTTGGTAAACCTCTTTGTGCGCTTAGAGCATGCTGAGATAACATGAGCAGAATCACCACAGTAAAAGCACAACCCATTCTGACGTCTGTAGTCTTGCCGTTCAACTCTGGTCAGAATCCTGTCGCATTGCATAGGCTCAGGTTTCTGCTCAGAAATTACTGCCAGATGGTGCACAGGTTTGTGCTCCCGCAAACGCCGATCAATTTGAATGGCCAAAGACATTGACTCATTCAGACCCGCAGGCGTGGGGAACCCCACCATAACATCTTTAAGGCTTCCGAAAAACCCTTTCTGAAAATCGCCGCCAGGGCGCACTCATTCCATTGAGTGAGCACAGACCACTTCCTAAACTTCTGACAGTAAGCCTCTGCTTCATCTTGACCCTGAGAGAGAGCCAGCAAAACCTTCTCTGCTTGGTCTACCAGATTAGGTTCCTCATAAAGCACTCCAAGCGCCAGAAAAAACGCATCCACATTTAGCAATGCAGGATCTCCTGGCGCCAGAGAGAATGCCCAGTCTTGGAGGTCACCACGCAACAAAGAAATAACAATTTTAACTTGCTGAACAGAATCACCAGAGGAGCGAGGTCTCAGAGAAAGGAATAACTTACAATTATTCTTAAAGTTCAAAAACCTAGATCTATCTCCGGAAAACAGCTCAGGAATTGGTATTTTAGGCTCTGACATAGGACTGCGGACTACATAATCCTGAATGCCCTGTACCTTTGCAGTGAGATGATCCACACTAGAAGACAGACTCTGAATGTCCATATCTGCAACTGAATTCAGAACCACCCAGAGATTAAGGGGAGGAGAGAAGCCAAACACAGTGCAGAGGAAAAAAAAAATGACTTCAGGATTTCTCTTCTCCCTCTTCTGCTGCATTAACACTTTGTGGCCTGCTGTACTGTTATGATCCTGGTGGTAGGATCTCAAACTGACCTGACACATATACCGTGAATATATAGGACAAGTTCTGGGGATGTGGAAGCTATACTGACCGCAATCCTGATCCTATCCAAACACACTAAAGGCAGCTGTGGAGCGTTACCTGAAAACCTAGACGCCTCGTCACAGCCTGAGAAACTGACTACCCCTAGAGAGAAAGCAAAGACCTCACTTGCCTCAGAGAAATATCCCCAAAGTTTTAGATAGCCCCCCACAAATAATAACGGTGAGTTAAGGGGAAAACACAAACGTAGAGATGAAACAGGTTTAGCAAATGAGGCCCGCTAATACTAGATAGGCAGATAAAGATAGGTGTCTGTGCGGTCAGTACAAAAACTATCAAAAGTAAACCACGCAGAGAATACAAGAACCCCCACACCGACTCAAGATGTGAGGGGCGCACTCTGCACCCCAGAACTAACCAGCAAGCAAAAAATCACATGAAAGCAAGCTGGGCTGAACTCATCATATAATGAGAAATGTTTTCAAGGAAATAATGAGAAACTGAACAAGCAAACTTAGGTTCTCATAGCAGGAGACTGGTCACAAGGAATATTCAGGAGAGCACAGGATCAGGACTGAATACACCGACAGCAGGTGACAAGTAAAGGTCCAGGTGAGTTAAATAGGCCCAGCCTAGCAGGAGATGAAACAGCTGAGCCCAGACATATCGCTAAAGGCCACCAGAGGGAGCCCAAGAACAAACTCACACAGTACCACTCATGACCACAGGAGGGAGCCCGAGAACGGAATTCACAACACTTGGTATATTCCCAGTGGACGTTCCTGATTTTGACCTCCTCTAATTTTTTTCCATCTCTACACCGGCGTCCTCATTTTGACCTGGCTACCAGACCCTTCTCTTACCTCTGGTTCGCTCCTCCGGACAACGGCTCTTCCATGGAAGCAATCCAGTAGAACACATTGTAAAACCAGATCCCTGTACAGGGCTTAAAGGGTGAAGGCCAGATTCCTCTGTAATCTGCCAGACGGGGTGGCGGTATTTTAACTATTTGCTTCATTACAAGACCCTACACTTAGAAATGCTGTATTGGTTCTCTCCTGCTATGTAGTCAGCAAAGCCAACATATTCAGTGAAGACTGGGTGGGGGGAATTAATAAAAGTGCAAGTTTTCCAAAAGCATGGCTTACAAAGTCATTTGTGCTGCCTAAATCATCACATAAAGTATAAATAACACTGTAGTAAAGAAGCGAATTAAATAAATTGTCCTTACAAATGCATGCTGTTAATTACTTCCCTTGCATATTAATAGTAATTAACATCGTAAATTATGACTATATTTATGTAAAATGTTTACAGCTCCTCTTTGCCTCTATAACTCACTGAAAAGTGGCAGAATATTATTATGATAGATTACAAAGTAGCGCGTAGATTGCTCAGAAGTACGATGGAGTAAAATAATTACTGGATTGAGATGTTGCGCTTCACTTATGGCTCTTTTTTTTACCATTTAGTTTCACCGTACATATAATATACAAAGTGCAGAACGCATTAATAATTTAGGCTACTTGGGTATATAATCTAAAGTACAATCATTAAAGTGTTACATGAAAATAATTGTCTTTTTCTCTTCTTTTACAGGATAGTTTGTGTCGGAGGTGATGGGACAGTCAGTGAAGTTGTCCATGGTCTTCTACTTAGAGCCCAGATGGATGCTGAGAAGACTATAAATGGTAGTTTTTCTCCTGTCAGAGCCACTGTGCCACTTGGTATCATACCAGCAGGTAAAGATGTTTTTCCATACAAAATATTTAAGTCCCGCTATATAATAAAACATTTTGTTTCATAACTGTTGGTGGATACAGTGCCAATAAAATTTGGGGTGGTACTCCTTTTCCTAACCATGTATATGGCTGATTGGATTTGCATCCTTTTCACTCCCAGAGTTTGTGTCCTAAAGGAAACCTGTCAGGAGCTTTGGGTCACCAAACTACGGTACTTGCATTATTGAGTAGAGTAGTAAAAAAACAAGTTCAAGTATTCCTTTCCAGCTGCAAATGGATATTCGGTCACTGAAATCATACATTTTGAATCAGACTGCAAGTGCACCAAGGGGGTGGGCTGGTTTCCATCTAGTGTATTTGGCCCACCTTTGGTGTACTTGCAGCCTCATTTACATAAATATACAAAGTAGATTTTCTCAGTGATGGAAAATCAATTTGATACCAGAAAGGTGTGTTTGAACTTGTCCTATCCAGCCTTACCCAGAAATCTAATCAGTTTGGGAACCCATATCTGACATATTCCCCATTAATGACTGTTGCTCAATATTGTATTTGTTAACTGGTACTTTGTTCTATTATGAAGGGCCCCATGTGGGTGTAAAAACAAAAACACATATTATCACCTATCAAACTAGCGATGTTCCACTGCACTGCTGCTTGTGTCCTCCAGAAGGCTCCTTGCCTGTTCTTTCAAATGACCACTGCACACAATCAATGGCCCTGAGTAGCTGCAGCCTTCACATTCCATCTGAGCCAGAAGAGACAGTACCTTCCCATTAAAATGAAATGTGATGTCCCCACCAGAAAAAGAAGCCAGGAAGCTGGTGGGAGACACAGGAAGTGGAAGGAAGAATGTGGTGCCGGTCAGGAGCTGTCCAGAGGCAAAAAATATTGTTTTTTTTTCACACTGGTTAAAACTGTATTACGTAAAATTAAGGCTGGGGCTTCACGCGCATCATACGAAACATGGCAGAAAATCTCAGACAAGCTGAATGACCAGAAACATTTGTGCCACTTGTATGCACCTTTATGCTGTGCAACTATTTTACAGCTGCAAGTTTGCTGTAGAAAAGAACAGCCAAATGGCAGACAAGTCATTCACAAACAGAAAAGCAGTCACATGCAACTTGCACTGAAGTCTGTAGCAAGTGAGTCGTGTGTGACTTGCGACCAGCGACAGATAAGCCCACACATTCGGAACCATTTGGATTTCCACCTGATCTTGCAGATTCCTTCAATGTTCCAATAATATTATGCTAGGGTTATTGTTCCTGGGATGCGCGCCCAAAACAGGAAAATGAGATTGTGAGCTCCAGTGAGTACAGGGACTGATATCAGTGATGGTAGTCTATGTACATCGCTGCAGAAAATATTGACTCAATATAAGACCCCCTTCCGATGTCTGTTTTTTGTATCTGTATGTGGTCCATTTTTTTAAAGACCACAAATATGAACACACACACACCCGTCGTATTCAGTGGAGGTGTGCTCATAACAGGTTTTTCACACGGACCGTGTATCTGTTTGAAAAACCTGCAAACATGTCAGCTTTTTGTCGGCAGAACGTACAGGCATCTGGGATGAAGTGGTACAGATGCACTGTTCCCAGGCGCCGGCTGCTGAAGGCAGCTCTCCTCATTGTTACCTGGTCTCCATGTGATCAGCATGACCAGGCGACAATGATACTAGTTGTATTCAGCACCCGCTGAAAGCTCTCACGCTAGCGGTGACATTAGTGAGATGAATGGAGTGCATTGGCTATGAACCCCGCTCTCCTTATTCACGTCACCGCGAGACGCTATCACGCGTAGCTTAGTGTCTCTGCTGGATGGCAGGCTTAACGCTCGCATCATACCAGTGTTCAGCCTGGCATCTATATGTAGCAGAGCTAGACTCGTTAAAGGACAAATGGTTGTTTATTTTTTTTGTTTTGTTTTTTACAGGGGACATGGGTTTCAATAGATTTTAGGCATAACGGTGAATATAACTTGTTTATTTTTAAATAATTGTGTAAAACAGGATGTTGAATTTTATTTCAAATAAAGGACTTTATTCTTGCTGTGTGTTTACTTCCAAACTTACTATGGTGTTAGTAATTGAGGCGTCTTGTATGCCTCTCCAATACTAACCCTGATGTCAGCTGCTAAAACAAAGCTGACATCGACCCCAACCCTATTACCCTGCATGTCACCACCACAGGGCAAGTGGGATGAGCAAGGCTAAGAACTAGTGTTGAGCGATACCTTCCGATATTTGAAAGTATCGGTATCGGATTGGATCCGCCGATATCCAAAAAATATCGGATATCGCCGATACCGATACCCGATACCAATACAAGTCAATGGGACACAAATATCGGAAGTGATCCTGGATGGTTCCCAGGGTCTGAAGGAGCGGAAACTCTCCTTCAGGCCCTGGGATCCATATTCATGTAAAAAATAAAGAATAAAAATAAAAAATATGGATATACTCACCCTCGGACGAGCCCTGGCTGTCACCTCTGCAAGCGTCTGCCTCCGTTCCTAAGAATGCAGAGAGTGAAGGACCTTCAATGACATTGCGGTCACGTGAGCAGTCACATGAGCGATCATGCAACCAATCACAAGACCGCGACGTCATCGCAGGTCCTACACTCACTGCATTCTTAGGAACGGAGGCTGCCGGTTGCACCGCTGAGGTCCAGGGTCCGTCGGAGGGGTGAGTATATCCATATTTTTTATTTTTATTCTTTATTTTTTACATGAATATGGATCCCAGGGCCTGAAGGAGAGTCTCCTCTCCTCCAGACCCTGGGAACCATACTCACCGCACACACCTGGGAAGTTATAGGAACTTCCGATTCCAATTTCCGATATCACAAAAATATCGGAACTCGGTATCGGAATTCCGATACAGCGAATATCGGCCAATACCCGATATTTGCAGTATCGGAATGCTCAACACTACTAAGAACCAGATTTGGCTCATCTTCAGGATGTGCCACTTCTGGGGCAACTTAGGGCTGATATTGGTAGCCTGGATGAGGGGGCTATTAATATCAGCCCACAGCTGTCTGTTTAGCCTTTGCTGATTTGATTTTATAGGGTCACCCTATGTCATTTTTTTTTCTGGGGTCCCCCATAAATTCACCACTAATAGGTAAGCAAACTGCTGCGAGCTGATAATAATAGCCTGGGAACCTTTTGGGATATTGTCCCTTTTGCCAGATTATTAACATCAGCCCCCAGCCATGGGCTTTACCTCTGCTGGTTATAAAAGTTACACTGGAGCCCATGCCATATTTTTTATTTAATTCTTTATTTTACACAGGATGTACTTAGCAGGTGCTGAATACAACTTCCATCATTGTTGCCTGGTTGCGCTGATCACAGGGATACAAAGCGACAATGATGAAAGCTGCCTTCAGCATCAAGCACCTGGGAGCAGTGCCAACTGTACCACATCTTCTCAGGGGCCCGTTTGTGACACACGGATGGCACATGGATGTGACAGATTGACAGAACATGGATATTTGGATGGCACACGGACAACAAATCTCACCAGTACTGGCTTTACCTGTACAGGAGTCACCTGGACTTATGGAGGAGGCCTAAGTAAGAGGAAATAAAGTAAAACAGACATCCCGTATGTGTGAACATTTTTTTTATAGTAAATGATAATAATTGAATTTATTATTAGAAAAACAGAAGTAAATAACTTGCATTTACAAAGCTTTGCAAGTATGCGGCAGTCACTTATTATTAATGCATGAACACATGGCAAAGCCTGGAGCCGGTCTACTGTTTGTTTCCATTGGCATTTGTTGCTGTGGAATCCATTGATAAGTAGCCACATGGGCTAAATAAGAGTAAGGCACCAAAAATGTTTCTATCTATCTAGAGAAAAATGAAGCAGCTCAAATGCGTTTATACCTTGGTGGCCAAAAAGTTCAGCTTTGGTCTCATCTGACCCCAGCATTTTAATCCATACATTTGGTGGAGAGTCTCCCACACGTATTTTGGCAAACTCAAAACGTAACTTACATTTTTTGTGCGTAAGTAAAGGCTTTTTTCTGCCCACTCTTCCATAAAGGCCACCTCTATGGCGTGTACGGCCCTTTGTGGTCGTATGGACAGATACTCCAGCCTCTGCTTGGGAACTCTGCATCTCCTTCAGGGTCACCTTTGGTCTCTGTGCTGCCTCTCTGATTAATGCCCTCGGCTGAGCGTTATGGTGATCGGCCCCCTCATGCCAGGTTTGTTGTGGTGCCATGTTCTTTCCATTTGATGATAATGGATTTGATGGTGCTCCGGGGATCATCAGAGATTGAGAACATTTTTTATAACCCAACCCTGACTTGTACTCCTCAATGACTTTGTCACTGACTTGTTTGGAGATCTACTTGGTCTTCATGGTGGTGTTTGGTTAGTGATGCCTCTTGATTAATGGTGTTGCAGCCTCTGTGGCCTTTCAGAAAAAGTGTGTATATACTGACAGACCATGTGACACTTAGACTACACACATGTCCTTTCACTTAGCATGTGACTTATGAAGGTAATTGCTTGCACCAGAACTTTTTAGTGGCTTCATCGCAAAGGGTGAATACATATCCTCGTGCCAATTTTTAGCTATTTTATCACATAAATTCAATTTTTACCTATATTTTTCTCATTTCACTTCACCAACTTAGACTATTGAGCGCTGATGCATAACACACAAATCAAAATAAAAAAATATTTAAACACAAGTTATAATGTAACAAAATAGATAAAAAGCCAAAGGGGTGAATACTTTCGCTATCCATCTGATATCTATCTATATCTCTTGTATATCTATCCGGGTATCTTGCCATTTTCAACATAAATAATTTTAAACATGTTAGAAGATTTTTTATAAAAATGTCAGAATAAATCCAGAAGTGTTAGTTCGCTTTTCAGGAGAATTGTAGACATGCTTGAATGGCAACTCATTGCATCACATTTATCTCTGTGGTGTGGGAGACATTAACAGCCTTATGAATATTCATGTCATCTGGTTAATTAACTTAATTGCTGGACAGAAAGTGCTTTCTCATGCAAGGACATTCTTTATTTCTGTCTTGCAATTTTCGGTTGGCTTCATCATCTTTGCTTCATGTCTAAGCAATTTATTTTCCTAAATTGAAAAATATCTCCGGTAATAAGAGAATCATGTGCAGTCTGATGGCAGACAGTTTAGGAATCAATATAACACACTTTACGATTTATGTTTAGATGCATATTGCATAAAACCATATAGTTCTCGGTGTTTGTGGAGCAGAATCTGTTTTATTTTGTTCCATTGTTGCAGGTAAAGATAAATCATTTCACTCTGCAAAGATTGCAAAAAAGACCCAGCTTTTTAATCATCATTATATTCAATCATGATATCCCTTTTTTGACTTTTGTTTCTTTTTTAAAGGTAAAATGGTTTAACGATTTCAGTAGGGAAATACTAAGATTGCATTTCAGAAATTGTAAGGGTATGTGCTCAAGTTTACGATTTGCTGCAGACATTTCGCTTAGCAGAAGAAACGCTACATAAAAAAAATGTTTTTGACATTCATTATGGGTGAAAAATGATGCAAAAAAAACGCTGACCAAATTCATATACTGAGGATTTGGAAATTGCTTCAAATCAGCCAGGAAAAGAAATAGGTAACACGTGCTTGAGATAGCAGAAATAGCAATTATTTTGCTGGGACCATAAAATGCTTTGTGTTTTTGCGGAAAAAAAAGCGTTGAAAATTTTTTAGAGAAAAACGCACACTCTAAGCCCCAGGATGTCTGCAAACATTGAATGTATGAAATTTGAACGGCATTATAGAGTATACTTATAAAAATGAAGGTACTTAGCTTAAATTGGCCAATTCGTGAGAGCCCATCAGCCACGACAAGGCATATCTTTCTTTGATGGGACCCTAAAACCTAATATTTATCAAACATGCCTCTCCTGGGTAATAAGGCTACAAACGTAAAGGGCAGCTAGAATCCAGCATTAATTAAAAACCCCCTTAGTCTACGAGGGGAGCGCTCAGTCAGAAAAGGAGGCAGTCACTTACCTCATGTGCAGTAGCGTGGTTACAACCACTGAGGGCTAACTTATCTGTCACTGTGAGTGGCCTTATCCAAGGATACCTAAGCTACTGCAGTGCACAGAACATGGGTAAACGGCATAGCTAATCAGAAGAACTGTACTACATTTCTAAATGGGGGTATCTGCTAATATTATTATTACACCCATTACAAATATTGGCATAGGATCTTGGAGATGGGAATACCCGTTTAAACTGCCATAAATGTATGAGTTAGAACAAACCTAAAAAAAAAAATTCTACTCATTGTCGGGGAATGGCAGGCAACTAAATCAATGATTGTCCTTCTGACAACTTTTTTGCTGAAAGTGGGCAACAAAATAATGTTTCCTGGCACTTAGTCATAAAATAGTCATATACTCCCGCTCATAACTCTTAGGTTTATTTTCCCTGGATTAATAGTTTGCATTTATTGTTTTCTAGGCACCACCGATGTTTTGGCTTATTCCGTTCATGGCATCAGGCACTCGGTAACTGCTGCATTACACATCATCATGGGTAAGAAGAATCATTAGGTGGACAGAGCAGTATAAGTATTAATAGGGCTGGCTGGGC
This sequence comes from Ranitomeya variabilis, assembly GCF_051348905.1. Classification (NCBI taxonomy): domain Eukaryota; kingdom Metazoa; phylum Chordata; class Amphibia; order Anura; family Dendrobatidae; genus Ranitomeya; species Ranitomeya variabilis. The sequence goes on from NC_135238.1 coordinate 192,817,297, forward strand.
TTATGTGTTTGGTTTTTTTTTTATAATTATCATTTTACTAAAAAAAAAAATTGCCTAATTTATTTGTGTAAAAAAATATTATTTTTGTATATTGTTCATGGCTGATTACAGCCCCATGTAAAGAAATGCAACCTCTCTGCACGTTGGATCCACTTTGCTAGAGTAACCAGGTTCATTTTTTATGTCTAACTTAGAAGCTTCAATAAGAATTAGACAATTACACTGTGCAGACATGGTGACGCTGACAGTCGTTTTCATAATAAGATTCTAGAGATGAACAAATCTTTTGAAATGTGAATTTTCCAGCTTTGTAGAGTTATTCTACAAATTTTGACTTTCTTGCAAATCACAAGTACTTTCATTGATTTGATAAGGCATATATATGCAGCGCCCCAGAGTCCTGGTCGTTGCAGTACTGATGCTCCGCCGCTAAGGGGGGTATTGGTACGTCTGATGGCACTGAAGGAGTTCACCTGACCAGGTATCACAGACACCAATACACTTCATAGTCTGGCCTCCAGGGGGAGCTAAGGGCGCTATGTATTAGGCCACTCCTCACAATCTGGTAAAACTGGGGGTTAGGTAGGAAGTTAGAGAGAAGCTGACTTAGTTGGAACCAGGCAACATCCTGTGGCAGAGGGTGTTGCAGGGGAAGATTCAGGGGGGTCCCTGTCAGGGGTGGGATCCTGACAGAGGCCTAGCGTACAGAAAGAACGCTATGGGACCACGCCTGCACTTCATTGCGGCGGTACCCCAAGAAAGGACAAGAAGCGAGGTTTATTGTGAAGAGTGAGAAACGAGATCAATGCAACAAGGAGAATCACCAGTAGGAGTCGTGCTGTAAGACGAGGCAACATCCTACTGAGGCGCGTAGCCGGTGGCCGGAACGCCGAGGAAGTATTGGGCTCCAGGCCTTACTTCAAACCTACGGCAGGACAGTCAGTTATAGGCGGGCTGTCTCACCCCAAATCACCTAAGCAGACATAGGGGGCAACAGTTGGAGAGGGGCGACTCTAGGGTCCCGGAAGACCTCCAGACCTACCCATCATACGGGTACGTCCTAGCCATATCAACTGGGGGATGAAGAAGAACATCAGAATCAGTTGTGAGGGAACTTCAGAAACAGACACAACAGTTGTGAGGACTATCCCGTGGTGCTAAGCAGGGAAGGACCACAACACACAAGCGCTAGAAGGTAGGCACAGATTTCCACCTGCAAAGGGAACTCTGGAGGTGCCATCGGACCGGCCGGTCTCAGACAGCCCTGTTAACCGTATTCCGGATTGAGGATCCTGAAGCCTTCAGGAAAGAGGTAAAGAGACTGCAACCTGGTGTCCTCGTTATTCATCGCGACCTGCACCACACCACAACATCATCACTCTCCACTTCCACTGGACGCCCCTCAGCAGGGTCACGGACCGGGTCCAGCCACCGTGACAATCCCAGAACCGAGACAGAGATGCCCGGTACCGGGTACCCCTCGGCCCTGCGACAGTGGGGGCGCTATATATATATATATATATATATATATATATATATATACATATATATATACACTCACCGGCCACTTTATTAGGTACACCATGCTAGTAACGGGTTGGACCCCCCTTTGCCTTCAGAACTGCCTCAATTCTTCGTGGCATAGATTCAACAAGGTGCTGGAAGCATTCCTCAGAGATTTTGGTCCATATTGACATGATGGCATCACACAGTTGCCGCAGATTTGTCGGCTGCACATCCCAAAGATGCTCCATACAAGGCAGGATGGATCCATGCTTTCATGTTGTTTACGCCAAATTCTGACCCTACCATCCGAATGTCGCAGCAGAAATCGAGACTCATCAGACCAAGCAACGTTTTTCCAATCTTCTACTGTCCAATTTCGATGAGCTTGTACAAATTGTAGCCTCAGTTTCCTGTTCTTAGCTGAAAGGAGTGGTACCCGGTGTGGTCTTCTGCTGCTGTAGCCCATCTGCCTCAAAGTTCGACGCACTGTGCGTTCAGAGATGCTCTTAGGCCTACCTTGGTTGTAACGGGTGGCGATTTGAGTCACTGTTGCCTTTCTATCAGCTCGAACCAGTCTGCCCATTCTCCTCTGACCTCTGGCATCAACAAGGCATTTCCGCCCACAGAACTGCCGCTCACTGGATTTTTTTTCTTTTTCGGACCATTCTCTGTAAATCCTAGAGATGGTTGTGCGTGAAAATCCCAGTAGATCAGCAGTTTCTGAAATACTCAGACCAGCCCTTCTGGCACCAACAACCATGCCACGTTCAAAGGCACTCAAATCACCTTTCTTCCCCATACTGATGCTCGGTTTGAACTGCAGGAGATTGTCTTGACCATGTCTACATGCCTAAATGCACTGAGTTGCCGCCATGTGATTGGCTGATTAGAAATTAAGTGTTAACAAGAAGTTGGACAGGTGTACCTAATAAAGTGGCCGGTGAGTGTGTATATATATATATATATACATATATATATATATATATATATATATATATATATATATATATATATATATATATATATATAACTCCTAGAATCTCATTTCAAGATCATTTAGCTCAAGGACAACCTTAATAGTGTCAAAGTGACCTTAGCATACATGGCTATGGGTAAACTGATTGTAGCTGTTATTCCAAGCTCTGCTGTCACACACTATCTGTAATGCTTATTCAGTGCTTTATACCTCTATCTCCTATATCTGTTGCTGAGCTCAGAGCTTTGGTGTCCTCTTGCTATCCAGGCAACAATGGCCGCTGCATTCCCTGCCTCTGATTTTATACAGGCTATGATACCAGGAAAGGTGGATTTGGTCAGACCATCGTAGACTAAATCCAGATTTCCTGGTATCTTGGCACATTGAATCCCCGAGGAGGCTGCAGCAGCTGATATTAAACACCATACAGTGGTTGTGTTACGCATAACCCCATCAGGTGAGCATATGTCCACATTGTTACTTACAGCTCTGGCAAAAGTTATGAGATCACTACATCAAAACCTTGTCATGGCCAGCCCAATCTCCAGACCTGAACCCCATTGAAAACCTCTGGAATGTAATCAGGAAGATGATGGATAGTCACAAGCCATCAAACAAAGAAGAACTGCTTACATTTTTGTGCCAGAAGCAGTGTGAAAGACTGGTGGAAAGCATGCCAAGACGCATGAAAGCTGTGATTAGAAATCATGGTTATTCCACAAAATATTGATTTCTGAATTCCTCCTGAGTTAAACATTAGTATTGTTGTTTCTAAATGATTCTGGCCTTCTTTTTTTGCATTATTTGAGGTCTGAAAGCACTGTTTTTTTTATTTTTGACCATTTTTCTTTGTCAGAAAAAAAATACAAAATTTATTGCTTGGAAATTCGGGGACGTTGTCATAAGTTTATAGAATTAAAGAACAATTTACATTTTACTCAAAAATATACCTATAAAGAGAAAAATCAGACAAACTGAACATTTGGCAGTGGTCTCTTATTTTTTTGCCAGAGCTGTATCTTGCACAATTTGGATAAGACGCTATTTGCGCTTTACGGTCCTTTTAGCATCTTTATGCTGGCTATGATAGTCCCTTTTGATTGACTGTGCTATGCCATGCGATGTGATAACTGCACGGCATTATGAAGAGGCCGGCCGGATCGCACCTGTGGTCAGAATAGCCTTTCTGGCTGATGTAATCTTTCACAATGTGCAAAATTGCTGCTTCCATTTTAGGCGATTTGCACAAATCAAATTGCAAATTGTTCAAATCCGCCAGGTTCAGAGATTTCCTAGAAAGTCAGCATGAAATCAATTTACTCATCTGTAGTAGATGCCTATAGGTGGCACAGGAGACAAAATCCTCTGTCTGTGGAAAGCTATTTTGCATGGTTTTTTTTTCAAGGGTCCAATTGGTCTGAAAACTCACAACCAGCTAAATCTCTGCAGGGAGATCGAACGACCTCTTTACCTGTCTGTTTTTTTTTTTTTTTAGTTTTCTGCAAAAACTCGCCCATTTTTCATCAGTGTGCTGGATCGGATTTTCATCTGTTTTAGGTCCGAGTGTACTTTTTTTTTTTTTTTTAAAGAAAGAGGAATATGCAGCTCACCTACACCTGGTTGGTCGCACAGTTGCCAGGGTCCAAAATTAATTTATAAAAACCTGTAATTTATTTATTTAAGCTAAAAAAAAAATGTATCCAGGGAGATTCCACAAACAGGAGATTTGAATATAACTAACGCGTTTCAGGCACAACTGGCCGTTAATCATAAGATGTTTTATTGGATGTGTAAACGAGATTCCTTGGTGCACCCTTGGCATGGCCAAAGGCTCAGTGGATCTTTTTGCCCTCTCAATTAGCATCCTCCGCACTTCCCCGCAGTTTAATTGACGGCACTCGCTTTGGAGCACTGCCTGAATTGGATCCCCAGTTCTGCATGCACTGACACTGCAAGATCCCACTGGGTGCATACACAGTGTCCGTGTGTGCATGCTCTCATCCCTCTCTACTGTCTGCAGTGGTCGCTTGCAGCACACAGAATCGCACTGTAGCAAGTGGCTGATCCTGACAGGAGAAGGGATTGTGAACAAGCCCATGCTATGATACTGACAGTGTGCTCTCGGCTCCTGCAGTGTCAGTGTGCTGAGGATTCCATAAAGTCAACAAAGAGAGCACTGTCAATCAGGCTAATAAGTGCAGAGGATGCTAATTGAGGGGTGTGGAGAGGTGCACTGAGCCCCTTGCTATATAAAGGGTGCACCAAGGACCCCTCATTTATACACATTATGTAATAAAATAGTTTTTGAATAAAACAAAAGTAGTAAAATCTGTAGTAGGGAGATGGTTTATATAGGGGCTAAGTTCCCTGCTTGAAAGTGGTTTAATTTGAGTTTTGGATTTGGGGATGAAATATGTGAAAGATTTTCGGCTCACACATGGAGTGAGCTGAAGAGAAGAGTCTGAAGAGCGCCGGTGACATCACTGAGGAGCAGAACCGCGCTGGATCCTGGAGAAAGTGTCGGTAGGGGAGAATATTGATAGACTCTTCGTAGGAGTGCTTCTTATGGTGCATTGTGCTGACCGCAGATAGAATACAAGGACAGCGGCGCCACATTTCCTTTCCGTAACTCAGGCTGTAATGTTAGGATCAAGCACAACGATTCCGAAGAGCAAACTCCCCAATACTGCATCCTAGTGGCAGCTCTAGATATAGCACCCAATAAGGATTCTAATAGAATCAGTCCGAAAAAGAAACAAACATTTGCATGGTATAGGAGGCAAATGAAGATACATATGTAAGACTTTACAGTGGTATTTTCATATAAAGTCTATTTCTTTGTCCTAATCTGTTCTTAAGGCATGTAATGAAGTGATTGTGAACCAACTTCTTTCTTCAAGCCTTTTTCCTTCACAAGCAAAGTTTTCAGGATTTTATACGCAATCACTGTCTTAATAGGTTATATTCTACACTTCTCTGCACTAGGCTTTATTCACACATCACTATTTTTGATCAGTATTTCATCAGTATTTGTATGCTGAAACCAGGAGTGTCTCCAAAACACAAAAGGTGTTATAGTTTTTCTCTATAAGTTCCACTCTTGGTTTCGGCAAACAATGTTGTAAAATACTAATATGTGAGTAAGCCCATGGAAACATTTTATAAATATAAGTTTATTTTTAAGTTAAAGTTTAAAGGGTTTTTATCATCTTATTTCAGGAGAGCACTTGCTCCTCGGCCAGCCAACTTCATAATTGCTGGTGGAATGGTGCTCCTGATTGACAGTCTGTGCTTCTGATTGACAGTCTAGACCAGCATTGTCACATTTCTGGCCCAAACTACTGATGCCGTTATATGAGTTGGCTGTGCCTCTGAAATTGCATCACAATGCCACCGAAGCTGTCTGAGAACGGTAGTTAATATCCCACTCCAGTGATTCCAGCCAGCTTCAATGCAGTGCTTACAAGCGCATTAGAAAAGAGCTTGTAAGCACGGCACGGAGCTGTTGCTCATCCTTTAGTCAATGAGCTGTAATGAGAAAATTATAATTAACAAAGGAAAAGGTATCACGTTTTAACAAACAGTAAGTTGGAAAGTTGCGTAAAAGTTGAAGCTAGCCCTTTATCATATCTGCTTTGAAATTTCAGGGAACATCCAACCAGTAGACGCCTGTACTTTCAGCAGCGGTGACAAGCTTCTGCGATTCGGCTTTTCTTCCATGTTTGGATTTGGAGGACGGACTCTCGCCCTTGCAGAAAAGCATCGGTGGATGCCCTCTAGTCAGAGAAGAGACTTTGCAGTGATTAAAACACTTGCAAATCTAAAGTTGGTTAATTATTTTTTTTTTTTGCTTAGATGTAGAAATATTAATAATAAGCACAAAGGACAACTATCTAATACAGTATATAGATTCACCCCTCTCTGTAAAACTTGTATGATCTACATCACATAATAATGATTGTTATTATAGATTTCTTTTATTGATGGGACTCTTTAGAATTTAACTTAATGGTCGTAAAACAATTACTTTGTAATATAATATCAACAGTATAGAATTAACTAAAAACAAAACAAACAGTGCTGAACATACTTCAGACAGTAGGATAATAATATTTCTACTAAGTGCATATTATTCCACAAATTGTATGCAAAACAAAATCTTATGCAATAGTGAGATGAAATAAAAAATGTGATAGATAAGTATAAAGACTTTAGAGTGGAGAGGGGGCTCATACGAACAAAATTAGGGTCTTTTTTGCCTAAATATCCTCAGCAGGAGGTGCAGGTGCCTCCATTCCACATTTTAGTTTGCTACTACTGACCCATCTGCTCAGACCATATTCCTGTGCAGGGTCTTCAATACTCATTGAAAAATTGAAAAACCAACCTAACCTCGATCCCCTTTCCAGTGACCTATAACAGATCTGTTTCCTAGTTATTCCTATATTTAATAATTTCGTTCAAAAATCTAAAATAAATCCATCAAACTAAACAATGTGTTCATAGAATCATAGAATCATAGAATGTTAGAGTTGTAAGGGACCTCCCCGAGTCATCTGGTCCAACCCCCTGCTCAAAGCAGGATTCAGGAAATCATCTCAGACAGATGTCTGTCCAGCCTCTGTGTGAAGACTTCCATGGAAGGAGAACTCGCCACCTCTGGTGGTAGCCTGTTCCACTCATTGATCACCCTGTTATAGAACCATTAAGGCGATAAGATTAATCGTTTTGTATTTATTAAAGGGGTCTTCAAATTTTTTAACTGAATCGGCATGGACCTGTTAAAGATAATGAAATCATCTGTTGCTATCCCCCCCTAATTCCAGAGCTGTGTTTATACTACCGCTTCAATGATTGTCTACATGATAAATGTACATTTTGTATATGCCGTATTTTTTGGACTATGAGACGCACCGGATCATAAGACGCACCTAGATTTTAGAGGAGGAAATTAGGAAAAAACATTGAAGCAAAAAATGTGGTCAGTTCTGCATTTAATATCTCCTATCCTGGTATATATGGTCCCCTCATCCCCATCCTGATACACATGGCCCCATCATCCCTACATTGGTATGCATGGCTCCCTCATCCCCATCATGGTATGCATGAATCCCTCATCCCTACCCTGGTATGAATGGATCTCTCATCCCTATCCTGATATGCATGATCCCCTCATCCCCATCCTGGTATGCATGGCTCCCTCATTCCCATCATGGTATGCATGGATCTCTCATCCGCATCCTGGTATGAATGGATCTCTCATCCCCATCCTGGTATGCATGGCCCCCTCATCCCTACCCTGGTATTCATGGATCTCTCATCCCTACCCTGTTATGCATGGATCCCTCATCCCTACCCTGGTATGCATGGCTTCTCATCCCCATCCTGGTATGCATGGCCTCCTTATCCCTATCCTGGTATGCATGGCCCCATCCTTATCCTGATATCCATGGCCCCCAACTTGTCCTAGTATTCATGGCCCCATCCCTATCATGGTATGCATGGCCCCATCCCTATCCTGATATGCTTGGCCTCATCTCATCCTAATATGCATGGCCCCCTTCTCATCCTGGTATGCAGAGCCCCATCTTGTCCTAGTATGCATGGCCCCATCCCTATTCTGGTATGCATGGCCCCCATCCCAGTCCTGCTATGCATGCTCCCGTCAGAAAACATTAAAAAAAAAACACCAAATATTACATTTGGTTTTTTTTAATGTTTTCTGATGGGGCCATGCATACCAGGATGGGGGTGGGGGCCCATCATAAGGATGGGGCCATGCATACCAGGACCAGGGTTGGGGGCCAATCATACTATTACAACTAGTGTTGAGCGATACCGTCCGATACTTGAAAGTATCGGTATCGGAAAGTATCGGCCGATACCGGCAAAGTATCGGATCTAATCCGATACCGATACCCGATACCAATACAAGTCAATGGGACTCAAGTATCGGACGGTATCCCTGATGGTTCCCAGGGTCTGAAGGAGAGGAAACTCTCCTTCAGGCCCTGGGAACCATATTAATGTGTAAAATAAAGAATTAAAATAAAAAATATTGCTATACTCACCTCTCCGACGCAGCCTGGATCTCACCGAGGGAACCGGCAGCGTTCTTTGCTTAAAATGCGCGCTTTTCCTTCCTTCCGTGACGTCACGGCTTGTGATTGGTCGCGTGCCGCCCATGTGGCCGCGACGCGACCAATCACAGCAAGCCATGACGTAATTTTCAGGTGCTTCTAGGCATTCAGTATTTTAAAATTACATTCCGGCTTTGTGATTGGTCGCGTCGCGGTCACATGGGCGACGCGACCAATCACAAGCCGTGACGTTACGGGAGGCAGGAAACCGTGCCGCCCATGTGACCGCGACGCGACCAATCACAAAGCCGGAACGTAATTTTAAAATACTGAATGCCTAGAAGGACCTGAAAATTACGTCACGGCTTGCTGTGATTGGTCGCGTCGCGGCCACATGGGCGGCACGCGACCAATCAGAAGCCGTGACGTCACGGAAGGAAGGAAAAGCGCGCATTTTAAGCAAAGAACGCTGCCGGTTCCCTCGGTGAGGTCCAGGCTGCGTCGGAGAGGTGAGTATAGCAATATTTTTTATTTTAATTCTTTATTTTACACATTAATGTTGTTTCGATACCGATACCCGATACCACAAAAGTATCGGATCTCGGTATCGGAATTCCGATACCCGCAAGTATCGGCCGATACCCGATACTACTTGCGGTATCGGAATGCTGAACACTAATTACAACACTACTGTAGAGAGAAATGGGCATGGAATGCAGTAAATATTCATTTCTCTTTAGCAGCGGGCACAGGAGTTAGCCGCAGCTGCCGTGTCCAGTCTTCTGTGACCCACTGCTCCGCCGATGTCGCTCCCTCACATCCCCACCACAGCCAGAGCCGCACCCCCCATTTCCCTCCACATTTTTGGAGGAACAAAGTGGGTCTTATAGTCCGAAAAATATGGTATATATATTTATTTAGGACTTCCTACAAGATGCAATACTCCAAGGAAAAGGTAAGGATAATACTAATTAAAAAATGTAGTGGTTTATTGAATTGTCCTCAAAAATAATTATTGTAGCAAAATGCAGAATGTTTGGTGTGGTTACAAAAAAGTCAGTTAATTAGATTGGCTGAGGTTTGAACCCTTCATCTTCCCTGGATTCTGTATTTAGGATTTATGTCAGCTGCTTTATTCATGCATGAGAGTGTCTGAACTCCGGATGCAGCAGCGGCAGAAGCACATCCAAAGATATGTAGGCAAGAGAAAAGCAATTTGGCAGAAAAATTGCTCTATTTTTGTCTCTTCACTGATGCAAAGTTTTGAATATTTTGGCATAAAGATTGTATTTTTAGAAGCATCTCCATTGTTGCCTCGGATATCTTTGGATTTGCTGCTGTTTTTGGACCTGGTGGGAGTAGCACATACTCATCAATGGGGCATGGGAATTCTATACTGGACTGAGTAGGGGCAGAAGCACATGTCCTGGACTCAGCATTCGTTTTCCATGTATGGCGTTCATTACCAACCACCCTGAGCTAAATGTACAAAAATACCTTGTATAAATGTCAGCAAATATATGTGTACCCAGTACAGAGTTGTGAGTAATATACTCTTATTAGAAATTAATAATTTGATTTTACTTAAATACTATTTAACAGTACACGCTGTACTGGTGATGTCACATCTACAGCGCTGCAGCCAATCACTAAGCTCAGCATCTGTTACAGTTTACATCAATAGAATTACTGAGGCCAGTCAGTGTCTACAAGCTGCATCATGGCAGCAGCGCCACAGCCAATCATTGAAGCAGTGGCAAAGACATAGCACTGGAATAAAGGAGGATAAGTAACAGATAATTTTATAATTTTTAATTCGACCATGCCAATTTTGTTAAAGAAGTTGAAAAGGAAGAACCCCTTTGCTGTAAATAACAGCACATGAATATAGTAGGCGGTCCTACTTTGATTGACACTTTATAACATGCTGTTGATCCCTGAGTGAGACCGCCTACTGGACTGGTAAACCTGTGTGAGCAGGGATTTAAATCACTTAATCACAATTGTTATACAATTTTCCCATCTCTTTTCCACAAAGTTATTCATCAGTCTTTCTCTTCCTGATCTACCTGTGTCCGGCGGCTGCCTGTAGATAGAACTTTTATGTTCCTGGCAATTTTTACAAATTATCAAGAAAACAGGATCTATATTGGATGAAACTCGTTACTAATGTTAGTCGGTTATTAGATACTAGATGGCAGCCCGATTCTAAAGAATCGGGAGTCTAGAATCCATATATACTTTATTTATTCAAATGTAAGAATAATACAATTAATAAATAATAGTAAGAAAGAACAAAAAATGGCTGCACTCACCAGCTCTTGACAATTCTTGACAGTA